>NW_027207438.1:300000-396725 GCF_963455315.2 Globicephala melas | reverse complement strand
GACAATGATGCACTTGGCCAAAAAGGGCGTATGTGTTTTTTCCTGAATATATTCAGGAAAAAACGCATACACACTTTTTGGCCAACCAAGCAAGCTTGCAAAGGAAATCTGCACTACAATGAAGTCTCACTTCCACCTGGTCAAAAGGGCCATCTGAAAAAAGTGTAAAATCCATAAAGGCACGACAGGGCATGGAGAACTGGGAGCCTTCTTATGCTGATGGGCGGGATGTAAATTGCCAACAGCCACTCTGGAGAAGTGTATGGTGTTTCCTGAAACATCTAAAAAACAAAGCAACAGAGCCTAGGGCACTTCCACTTATGGTCCTATAGATTAGGGAAATTAAAATTAAAAAGACACAGCCACCCCAAAGTTTGGGACGGCTCTGTTTACAAGAACCTCGTTTACGGTACAAGTTCAATATCGCAGAAAGTGAAAAATGGATAAAGAAGTTGTGGTACTTACGTACAATGAAATATCACTCAGCAATGAAATCTATGTCATCAGGCCCTTAGCAGCACAATGAGTGGATTCAGGTATGATGATTCTAACTGAAATAAGTCACACAGAAAAAGAAACATCATAAGATATCAGTAATACACGGAATGTAAACTTGGCTACTCAGGAACTGAATTACAGAACAGAACAGGGTCTCCAATTTAGAAAACCAACTTATGCTTGCTTAAGGGTAAAGGTGAGTTGGGGTGCTGCATAAAACCAGAGATTGAAATGAGCACAGATAAAGTTCCTTAAGCCAAATATGGAATAGACAAGAGCTACTCCTTGCTCAACGAAATGGACTCAACACCCCATATTAAACGCCTAAGAATATACCTGACTAGTAAGAATCTTAAAACGTACGGATGGCTATGTCTGAAAGAGAATCAAGCGTGTGTACAGGGGCATAAACGCAGCAGTGCTAGGATTGGAGAGGTTCGGTGAGCAAATGAAGACCCTTTGAAGTCATATTGCATGGTACCCATTCCACGGGTTTCAACTACCCAGGTTTAAGGTATTCTTCCTTCAGCTAAAACATGCATGTGGAACCTAGAGTATGTTCAACCATGTGATCGGGGGACGTGTTCAAATATGTCTCAGTTTTCGTACCCTGGTACTCGGGTGCAACATTCCAGACGCTTTACTAACACTCTCCCCACTTGGAGAGTCAGTCCCTTTAACCTCCTGTTTGGCCCAGTTTGCAATTTCTGCGGAAGATGAACAGGAATAGCGAGAACCAATGAGAGACTAGCTGGAGGTGTCTGGACGGGCAAATTTAACTATCATTTCCCACCAGGAAGAGGAGTTAACCAAAGGCTCAGCGTGCTGTGCCGGAACCAGATTAGGGCCTGAAGCCATCCTGCGGTGTTGCGGCCAGCTCACAAGAAAGCGAGTTGAAGAAAGGAGCTCAGGGGCACTGTAATTCACAAACCTGCAGAGTTATAAATGACAACTATCGTCCAAAAATATACTGAAGTAAGGCTGCCAAGAGGACTTGAAAGCGGGGCAGAATTGCAGGAAACCGATTTCAGGAGGTAGACTGGAATTGCATTGAAAGCATAGGAAAAGAGGCAGAACGTCCACAATGATGTACTTGGCCAAAAAGGGCGTATGCGTGTTTTCCTGAATATATTCAGGAAAACACGCATACGCCCTTTTTGGCCAACCAAGCAAGCTTGCAAAGGAAATCTGCACTACAATGAAGTCTCACTTCCCCCCGGTCAAAAGGGCCATCTGAAAAAAGTGTAAAATCCAGAAAGGCAGGACAGGCCATGGAGAACTGGGAGCCTTGTTATGCTGATGAGCGGGATGTAAATTGCCAACAGACACTCGGGAGAAGTGTATGGTGTTTCCTGAAACATCTAAAAAACAAAGCAACAGAGCCTAGGGCACTTCCACTTATGGTCCTATAGCTTAGGGAAATTAAAATCAAAAAGACACAGCCACCCCAAAGTTTGGGACGCCTCTGTTTACAAAACCTCGTTTACCGTACAAGTTCAATATCACAGAATGTGAAAAATGGATAAAGAACTTGTGGTACTTACGTAGAATGCAGTATCACTCAGCAATGAAATCTATGTCATCAGGCCCGTAGCAGCATAATGAGTGGATTCAAGTACGATGATTCTAACTGAAATAAGTCACACAGAAGAAGAAACATCATAAGATATCAGTAATACACGGAATGTAAACTTGGCTACACAGGAACTGAATTCCAAAACAGAACAGGGTCTCAAATTTAGAAAATCAACTTATGCTTGCTTAAGGGGAAAGGTGAGTTGGGGTGCTGCATAAAACCAGAGATTGAAATGAGCACAGATAAAGTTCCTTAAGCCAAATATGGAATAGACAAGAGCTACTGCTTGCTCAACAAAATGGACTCAACACCCCATATTAAACGCCTAAGAATGTACTTGACTAGTAAGTATCTTAAAACCTATGGATTGCTATGTCTCCAAAAGAGAATCAAGCGTGTGTACAGGGGCATAAACGCAGCAGTGATAGGATTGGAGAGGTTCGGTGAGCAAATGAAGACCCTTTGAAGTCATATTGCATGGTACCCATTCCACGTGTTTCAACTACCCAGGTTTAATGTATTCTTCCTTCAGCTAAAACATGCATGTGGAACCTAGAGTATGATCAACCATGTGATCGGGAGACGTGTTCAAATATGTCTCAGTTTTCGTACGCTGGTACTCGGGTGCAACATTCCAGACGCTTTACTAACATTCTCCCGACATGGAGAGTCAGCGCCTTTAACCTCCTGTTTGGCCCAGTTTGCAATTTCTGCGGAAGATGAACAGGAATAGGGAGAACCAATGAGAGACTAGCTGGAGGTTTCTGGATGGGCAAATTTAACTCTCATTTCCCACCAGGAAGAGGAAATAACCAAAGGCTCAGCGTGCCGTGCCGGAACCAGATTAGGGCCTGAAGCCAGCCTGCGGTGTTGCGGCCAGCTCAAAAGAAAGCGAGTTGAAGAAAGGAGCTCAGGGACACTGTAATTCACAAACCTGCAGAGTTATAAATGACAGCTATAGTCCAAAAATATACTGAAGTAAGGCTGCCAAGAGAACTTGAAAGCGGGGCAGAATTGCAGGAAACCGATTTCAGGAGGTAGACTGGAATTGCATCGAAAGCATAGGAAAAGCGGCAGAGCGTCCACAATGATGCACTTGGCCTAAAAGGGCGTATGCATTTTTTCCTGAATATATTCAGGAAAAAAAGCATACGCCCTTTTTGGCCAACCAAGCAAGCTTGCAAAGGAAATCTGCACTACAATGAAGTCTCACTTCCCCCCGGTCAAAAGGGCCATCTGAAAAAAGTGTAAAATCCAGAAAGGCAGGACAGGCCATGGAGAACTGGGAGCCTTGTTATGCTGATGGGCGGGATGTAAATTGCCAACAGACACTCGGGAGAAGTGTATGGTGTTTCCTGAAACATCTAAAAAACAAAGCAACAGAGCCTAGGGCACTTCCACTTATGGTCCTATAGCTTAGGGAAATTAAAATCAAAAAGACACAGCCACCCCAAAGTTTGGGACGCCTCTGTTTACAGGAACCTCGTTTACCGTACAAGTTCAATATCACAGAAAGTGAAAAATGGATAAAGAACTTGTGGTACTTACGTACAATGCAGTATCACTCAGCAGTGAAATCTATGCCATCAGGCCCGTAGCAGCACAATGAGTGGATTCAGGTACGATGATTCTAACTGAAATAAGTCACACAGAAAAAGAAACATCATAAGATATCAGTAATACACGGAATGTAAACTTGGCTACACAGGAACTGAATTACAGAACAGAACAGGGTCTCAAATTTAGAAAACCAACTTATGCTTGTTTAAGGGTAAAGGTGAGTTGGGGTGCTGCATAAAACCAGAGATTGAAATGAGCACAGATAAAGTTCCTTAAGCCAAATATGGAATAGACAAGAGCTACTCCTTGCTCAACGAAATGGACTCAACACCGCATATTAAACGCCTAAGAATGTACCTGACTCTTAAGTATCTTAAAACCTATGGATTGCTATGTCTCCGAAAGAGAATCAAGCATGTGTACAGGGACATAAACGCAGCAGTGATAGGATTGGAGAGGTTCGGTGAGCAAATGAAGACCCTTTGAAGTCATATTGCATGGTACCCATTCCACGGGTTTCAACTACCCAGGTTTAAGGTATTCTTCCTTCAGCTAAAACATGCATGTGGAACCTAGAGTATGATCAACCATGTGATCGGGAGACGTGTTCAAATATGTCTCAGTTTTCGTACCCTGGTACTCGGGTGCAACATTCCAGACGCTTTACTAACACTCTCCCGACTTGGAGAGTCAGTCCCTTTAACCTCCTGTTTGGCCCAGTTTGCAATTTCTGCGGAAGATGAACAGGAATAGCGAGAACCAATGAGAGACTAGCTGGAGGTGTCTGGACGGGCAAATTTAACTCTCATTTCCCACCAGGAAGAGGAAATAACCAAAGGCTCAGCGTGCCGTGCCGGAACCAGATTAGGGCCTGAAGCCATCCTGCGGTGTTGCGGCCAGCTCACAAGAAAACGAGTTGAAGAAAGGAGCTCAGGGGCACTGTAATTCACAAACCTGCAGAGTTATAAATGACAGCTATCGTCCAAAAATATACTGAAGTAAGGCTGCCAAGAGGACTTGAAAGCGGGGCAGAATTGCAGGAAACCGATTTCAGGAGGTAGACTGGAATTGCATTGAAAGCATAGGAAAAGAGGCAGAACGTCCACAATGATGCACTTGGCCAAAAAGGGCGTATGCGTTTTTTCCTGAATATATTCAGGAAAAAACGCATACGCCCTTTTTGGCCAACCAAGCAAGCTTGCAAAGGAAATCTGCACTACAATGAAGTCTCACTTCCCCCCGGTCAAAAGGGCCATCTGAAAAAAGTGTAAAATCCAGAAAGGCAGGACAGGCCATGGAGAACTGGGAGCCTTGTTATGCTGATGGGCGGGATGTAAACTGCCAACAGACACTCGGGAGAAGTGTATGGTGTTTCCTGAAACATCTAAAAAACAAAGCAACAGAGCCTAGGCCACTTCCACTTATGGTCCTATAGCTTAGGGAAATTAAAATCAAAAAGACACAGCCACCCCAATGTTTGGGACGCCTCTGTTTACAAGAACCTCGTTTACCGTACAAGTTCAATATCACAGAAAGTGAAAAATGGATAAAGAACTTGTGGTACTTACGTACAATGCAGTATCACTCAGCAGTGAAATCTATGTCATCAGGCCCGTAGCAGCACAATGAGTGGATTCAGGTACGATGATTCTAACTGAAATAAGTCACACAGAAAAAGAAACATCATAAGATATCAGTAATACACGGAATGTAAACTTGGCTACACAGGAACTGAATTACAGAACAGAACAGGGTCTCAAATTTAGAAAACCAACTTATGCTTGTTTAAGGGTAAAGGTGAGTTGGGGTGCTGCATAAAACCAGAGATTGAAATGAGCACAGATAAAGCTCCTTAAGCCAAATATGGAATAGACAAGAGCTACTCCTTGCTCAACGAAATGGACTCAACACCGCATATTAAACGCCTAAGAATGTACCTGACTCTTAAGTATCTTAAAACCTATGGATTGCTATGTCTCCGAAAGAGAATCAAGCATGTGTACAGGGACATAAACGCAGCAGTGATAGGATTGGAGAGGTTCGGTGAGCAAATGAAGACCCTTTGAAGTCATATTGCATGGTACCCATTCCACGGGTTTCAACTACCCAGGTTTAAGGTATTCTTCCTTCAGCTAAAACATGCATGTGGAACCTAGAGTATGATCAACCATGTGATCGGGAGACGTGTTCAAATATGTCTCAGTTTTCGTACCCTGGTACTCGGGTGCAACATTCCAGACGCTTTACTAACACTCTCCCGACTTGGAGAGTCAGTCCCTTTAACCTCCTGTTTGGCCCAGTTTGCAATTTCTGCGGAAGATGAACAGGAATAGCGAGAACCAATGAGAGACTAGCTGGAGGTGTCTGGACGGGCAAATTTAACTCTCATTTCCCACCAGGAAGAGGAAATAACCAAAGGCTCAGCGTGCCGTGCCGGAACCAGATTAGGGCCTGAAGCCATCCTGCGGTGTTGCGGCCAGCTCACAAGAAAACGAGTTGAAGAAAGGAGCTCAGGGGCACTGTAATTCACAAACCTGCAGAGTTATAAATGACAACTATCGTCCAAAAATATACTGAAGTAAGGCTGCCAAGAGGACTTGAAAGCGGGGCAGAATTGCAGGAAACCGATTTCAGGAGGTAGACTGGAATTGCATTGAAAGCATAGGAAAAGAGGCAGAACGTCCACAATGATGCACTTGGCCAAAAAGGGCGTATGCGTTTTTTCCTGAATATATTCAGGAAAAAACGCATACGCCCTTTTTGGCCAACCAAGCAAGCTTGCAAAGGAAATCTGCACTACAATGAAGTCTCACTTCCCCCCGGTCAAAAGGGCCATCTGAAAAAAGTGTAAAATCCAGAAAGGCAGGACAGGCCATGGAGAACTGGGAGCCTTGTTATGCTGATGGGCGGGATGTAAACTGCCAACAGACACTCGGGAGAAGTGTATGGTGTTTCCTGAAACATCTAAAAAACAAAGCAACAGAGCCTAGGGCACTTCCACTTATGGTCCTATAGCTTAGGGAAATTAAAATCAAAAAGATACAGCCACCCCAATGTTTGGGACGCCTCTGTTTACAAGAACCTCGTTTACCGTACAAGTTCAATATCACAGAAAGTGAAAAATGGATAAAAAACTTGTGGTACTTACGTACAATGCAGTATCACTCAGCAGTGAAATCTATGTCATCAGGCCCGTAGCAGCACAATGAGTGGATTCAGGTACGATGATTCTAACTGAAATAAGTCACACAGAAAAAGAAACATCATAAGATATCAGTAATACACGGAATGTAAACTTGGCTACACAGGAACTGAATTACAGAACAGAACAGGGTCTCAAATTTAGAAAACCAACTTATGCTTGTTTAAGGGTAAATGTGAGTTGGGGTGCTGCATAAAACCAGAGATTGAAATGAGCACAGATAAAGTTCCTTAAGCCAAATATGGAATAGACAAGAGCTACTCCTTGCTCAACGAAATGGACTCAACACCCCATATTAAACGCCTAAGAATGTACCTGACTCTTAAGTATCTTAAAACCTATGGATTGCTATGTCTCCGAAAGAGAATCAAGCATGTGTACAGGGACATAAACGCAGCAGTGATAGGATTGGAGAGGTTCGGTGAGCAAATGAAGACCCTTTGAAGTCATATTGCATGGTACCCATTCCACGGGTTTCAACTACCCAGGTTTAAGGTATTCTTCCTTCAGCTAAAACATGCATGTGGAACCTAGAGTATGATCAACCATGTGATCGGGAGACGTGTTCAAATATGTCTCAGTTTTCGTACCCTGGTACTCGGGTGCAACATTCCAGACGCTTTACTAACACTCTCCCGACTTGGAGAGTCAGTCCCTTTAACCTCCTGTTTGGCCCAGTTTGCAATTTCTGCGGAAGATGAACAGGAATAGCGAGAACCAATGAGAGACTAGCTGGAGGTGTCTGGACGGGCAAATTTAACTCTCATTTCCCACCAGGAAGAGGAAATAACCAAAGGCTCAGCGTGCCGTGCCGGAACCAGATTAGGGCCTGAAGCCATCCTGCGGTGTTGCGGCCAGCTCACAAGAAAACGAGTTGAAGAAAGGAGCTCAGGGGCACTGTAATTCACAAACCTGCAGAGTTATAAATGACAACTATCGTCCAAAAATATACTGAAGTAAGGCTGCCAAGAGGACTTGAAAGCGGGGCAGAATTGCAGGAAACCGATTTCAGGAGGTAGACTGGAATTGCATTGAAAGCATAGGAAAAGAGGCAGAACGTCCACAATGATGCACTTGGCCAAAAAGGGCGTATGCGTTTTTTCCTGAATATATTCAGGAAAAAACGCATACGCCCTTTTTGGCCAACCAAGCAAGCTTGCAAAGGAAATCTGCACTACAATGAAGTCTCACTTCCCCCCGGTCAAAAGGGCCATCTGAAAAAAGTGTAAAATCCAGAAAGGCAGGACAGGCCATGGAGAACTGGGAGCCTTGTTATGCTGATGGGCGGGATGTAAACTGCCAACAGACACTCGGGAGAAGTGTATGGTGTTTCCTGAAACATCTAAAAAACAAAGCAACAGAGCCTAGGGCACTTCCACTTATGGTCCTATAGCTTAGGGAAATTAAAATCAAAAAGATACAGCCACCCCAATGTTTGGGACGCCTCTGTTTACAAGAACCTCGTTTACCGTACAAGTTCAATATCACAGAAAGTGAAAAATGGATAAAGAACTTGTGGTACTTACGTACAATGCAGTATCACTCAGCAGTGAAATCTATGCCATCAGGCCCGTAGCAGCACAATGAGTGGATTCAGGTACGATGATTCTAACTGAAATAAGTCACACAGAAAAAGAAACATCATAAGATATCAGTAATACACGGAATGTAAACTTGGCTACACAGGAACTGAATTACAGAACAGAACAGGGTCTCAAATTTAGAAAACCAACTTATGCTTGTTTAAGGGTAAAGGTGAGTTGGGGTGCTGCATAAAACCAGAGATTGAAATGAGCACAGATAAAGTTCCTTAAGCCAAATATGGAATAGACAAGAGCTACTCCTTGCTCAACGAAATGGACTCAACACCGCATATTAAACGCCTAAGAATGTACCTGACTCTTAAGTATCTTAAAACCTATGGATTGCTATGTCTCCGAAAGAGAATCAAGCATGTGTACAGGGACATAAACGCAGCAGTGATAGGATTGGAGAGGTTCGGTGAGCAAATGAAGACCCTTTGAAGTCATATTGCATGGTACCCATTCCACGGGTTTCAACTACCCAGGTTTAAGGTATTCTTCCTTCAGCTAAAACATGCATGTGGAACCTAGAGTATGATCAACCATGTGATCGGGAGACGTGTTCAAATATGTCTCAGTTTTCGTACCCTGGTACTCGGGTGCAACATTCCAGACGCTTTACTAACACTCTCCCGACTTGGAGAGTCAGTCCCTTTAACCTCCTGTTTGGCCCAGTTTGCAATTTCTGCGGAAGATGAACAGGAATAGCGAGAACCAATGAGAGACTAGCTGGAGGTGTCTGGACGGGCAAATTTAACTCTCATTTCCCACCAGGAAGAGGAAATAACCAAAGGCTCAGCGTGCCGTGCCGGAACCAGATTAGGGCCTGAAGCCATCCTGCGGTGTTGCGGCCAGCTCACAAGAAAACGAGTTGAAGAAAGGAGCTCAGGGGCACTGTAATTCACAAACCTGCAGAGTTATAAATGACAACTATCGTCCAAAAATATACTGAAGTAAGGCTGCCAAGAGGACTTGAAAGCGGGGCAGAATTGCAGGAAACCGATTTCAGGAGGTAGACTGGAATTGCATTGAAAGCATAGGAAAAGAGGCAGAACGTCCACAATGATGCACTTGGCCAAAAAGGGCGTATGCGTTTTTTCCTGAATATATTCAGGAAAAAACGCATACGCCCTTTTTGGCCAACCAAGCAAGCTTGCAAAGGAAATCTGCACTACAATGAAGTCTCACTTCCCCCCGGTCAAAAGGGCCATCTGAAAAAAGTGTAAAATCCAGAAAGGCAGGACAGGCCATGGAGAACTGGGAGCCTTGTTATGCTGATGGGCGGGATGTAAACTGCCAACAGACACTCGGGAGAAGTGTATGGTGTTTCCTGAAACATCTAAAAAACAAAGCAACAGAGCCTAGGGCACTTCCACTTATGGTCCTATAGCTTAGGGAAATTAAAATCAAAAAGATACAGCCACCCCAATGTTTGGGACGCCTCTGTTTACAAGAACCTCGTTTACCGTACAAGTTCAATATCACAGAAAGTGAAAAATGGATAAAGAACTTGTGGTACTTACGTACAATGCAGTATCACTCAGCAGTGAAATCTATGTCATCAGGCCCGTAGCAGCACAATGAGTGGATTCAGGTACGATGATTCTAACTGAAATAAGTCGCACAGAAAAAGAAACATCATAAGATATCAGTAATACACGGAATGTAAACTTGGCTACACAGGAACTGAATTACAGAACAGAACAGGGTCTCAAATTTAGAAAACCAACTTATGCTTGTTTAAGGGTAAAGGTGAGTTGGGGTGCTGCATAAAACCAGAGATTGAAATGAGCACAGATAAAGTTCCTTAAGCCAAATATGGAATAGACAAGAGCTACTCCTTGCTCAACGAAATGGACTCAACACCGCATATTAAACGCCTAAGAATGTACCTGACTCTTAAGTATCTTAAAACCTATGGATTGCTATGTCTCCGAAAGAGAATCAAGCATGTGTACAGGGACATAAACGCAGCAGTGATAGGATTGGAGAGGTTCGGTGAGCAAATGAAGACCCTTTGAAGTCATATTGCATGGTACCCATTCCACGGGTTTCAACTACCCAGGTTTAAGGTATTCTTCCTTCAGCTAAAACATGCATGTGGAACCTAGAGTATGATCAACCATGTGATCGGGAGACGTGTTCAAATATGTCTCAGTTTTCGTACCCTGGTACTCGGGTGCAACATTCCAGACGCTTTACTAACACTCTCCCGACTCGGAGAGTCAGTCCCTTTAACCTCCTGTTTGGCCCAGTTTGCAATTTCTGCGGAAGATGAACAGGAATAGCGAGAACCAATGAGAGACTAGCTGGAGGTGTCTGGACGGGCAAATTTAACTCTCATTTCCCACCAGGAAGAGGAAATAACCAAAGGCTCAGCGTGCCGTGCCGGAACCAGATTAGGGCCTGAAGCCATCCTGCGGTGTTGCGGCCAGCTCACAAGAAAACGAGTTGAAGAAAGGAGCTCAGGGGCACTGTAATTCACAAACCTGCAGAGTTATAAATGACAACTATCGTCCAAAAATATACTGAAGTAAGGCTGCCAAGAGGACTTGAAAGCGGGGCAGAATTGCAGGAAACCGATTTCAGGAGGTAGACTGGAATTGCATTGAAAGCATAGGAAAAGAGGCAGAACGTCCACAATGATGCACTTGGCCAAAAAGGGCGTATGCGTTTTTTCCTGAATATATTCAGGAAAAAACGCATACGCCCTTTTTGGCCAACCAAGCAAGCTTGCAAAGGAAATCTGCACTACAATGAAGTCTCACTTCCCCCCGGTCAAAAGGGCCATCTGAAAAAAGTGTAAAATCCAGAAAGGCAGGACAGGCCATGGAGAACTGGGAGCCTTGTTATGCTGATGGGCGGGATGTAAACTGCCAACAGACACTCGGGAGAAGTGTATGGTGTTTCCTGAAACATCTAAAAAACAAAGCAACAGAGCCTAGGCCACTTCCACTTATGGTCCTATAGCTTAGGGAAATTAAAATCAAAAAGATACAGCCACCCCAATGTTTGGGACGCCTCTGTTTACAAGAACCTCGTTTACCGTACAAGTTCAATATCACAGAAAGTGAAAAATGGATAAAGAACTTGTGGTACTTACGTACAATGCAGTATCACTCAGCAGTGAAATCTATGTCATCAGGCCCGTAGCAGCACAATGAGTGGATTCAGGTACGATGATTCTAACTGAAATAAGTCGCACAGAAAAAGAAACATCATAAGATATCAGTAATACACGGAATGTAAACTTGGCTACACAGGAACTGAATTACAGAACAGAACAGGGTCTCAAATTTAGAAAACCAACTTATGCTTGTTTAAGGGTAAAGGTGAGTTGGGGTGCTGCATAAAACCAGAGATTGAAATGAGCACAGATAAAGTTCCTTAAGCCAAATATGGAATAGACAAGAGCTACTCCTTGCTCAACGAAATGGACTCAACACCGCATATTAAACGCCTAAGAATGTACCTGACTCTTAAGTATCTTAAAACCTATGGATTGCTATGTCTCCGAAAGAGAATCAAGCATGTGTACAGGGACATAAACGCAGCAGTGATAGGATTGGAGAGGTTCGGTGAGCAAATGAAGACCCTTTGAAGTCATATTGCATGGTACCCATTCCACGGGTTTCAACTACCCAGGTTTAAGGTATTCTTCCTTCAGCTAAAACATGCATGTGGAACCTAGAGTATGATCAACCATGTGATCGGGAGACGTGTTCAAATATGTCTCAGTTTTCGTACCCTGGTACTCGGGTGCAACATTCCAGACGCTTTACTAACACTCTCCCGACTCGGAGAGTCAGTCCCTTTAACCTCCTGTTTGGCCCAGTTTGCAATTTCTGCGGAAGATGAACAGGAATAGCGAGAACCAATGAGAGACTAGCTGGAGGTGTCTGGACGGGCAAATTTAACTCTCATTTCCCACCAGGAAGAGGAAATAACCAAAGGCTCAGCGTGCCGTGCCGGAACCAGATTAGGGCCTGAAGCCATCCTGCGGTGTTGCGGCCAGCTCACAAGAAAGCGAGTTGAAGAAAGGAGCTCAGGGGCACTGTAATTCACAAACCTGCAGAGTTATAAATGACAACTATCGTCCAAAAATATACTGAAGTAAGGCTGCCAAGAGGACTTGAAAGCGGGGCAGAATTGCAGGAAACCGATTTCAGGAGGTAGACTGGAATTGCATTGAAAGCATAGGAAAAGAGGCAGAACGTCCACAATGATGCACTTGGCCAAAAAGGGCGTATGCGTTTTTTCCTGAATATATTCAGGAAAAAACGCATACGCCCTTTTTGGCCAACCAAGCAAGCTTGCAAAGGAAATCTGCACTACAATGAAGTCTCACTTCCCCCCGGTCAAAAGGGCCATCTGAAAAAAGTGTAAAATCCAGAAAGGCAGGACAGGCCATGGAGAACTGGGAGCCTTGTTATGCTGATGGGCGGGATGTAAACTGCCAACAGACACTCGGGAGAAGTGTATGGTGTTTCCTGAAACATCTAAAAAACAAAGCAACAGAGCCTAGGGCACTTCCACTTATGGTCCTATAGCTTAGGGAAATTAAAATCAAAAAGATACAGCCACCCCAATGTTTGGGACGCCTCTGTTTACAAGAACCTCGTTTACCGTACAAGTTCAATATCACAGAAAGTGAAAAATGGATAAAAAACTTGTGGTACTTACGTACAATGCAGTATCACTCAGCAGTGAAATCTATGTCATCAGGCCCGTAGCAGCACAATGAGTGGATTCAGGTACGATGATTCTAACTGAAATAAGTCACACAGAAAAAGAAACATCATAAGATATCAGTAATACACGGAATGTAAACTTGGCTACACAGGAACTGAATTACAGAACAGAACAGGGTCTCAAATTTAGAAAACCAACTTATGCTTGTTTAAGGGTAAATGTGAGTTGGGGTGCTGCATAAAACCAGAGATTGAAATGAGCACAGATAAAGTTCCTTAAGCCAAATATGGAATAGACAAGAGCTACTCCTTGCTCAACGAAATGGACTCAACACCCCATATTAAACGCCTAAGAATGTACCTGACTCTTAAGTATCTTAAAACCTATGGATTGCTATGTCTCCGAAAGAGAATCAAGCATGTGTACAGGGACATAAACGCAGCAGTGATAGGATTGGAGAGGTTCGGTGAGCAAATGAAGACCCTTTGAAGTCATATTGCATGGTACCCATTCCACGGGTTTCAACTACCCAGGTTTAAGGTATTCTTCCTTCAGCTAAAACATGCATGTGGAACCTAGAGTATGATCAACCATGTGATCGGGAGACGTGTTCAAATATGTCTCAGTTTTCGTACCCTGGTACTCGGGTGCAACATTCCAGACGCTTTACTAACACTCTCCCGACTTGGAGAGTCAGTCCCTTTAACCTCCTGTTTGGCCCAGTTTGCAATTTCTGCGGAAGATGAACAGGAATAGCGAGAACCAATGAGAGACTAGCTGGAGGTGTCTGGACGGGCAAATTTAACTCTCATTTCCCACCAGGAAGAGGAAATAACCAAAGGCTCAGCGTGCCGTGCCGGAACCAGATTAGGGCCTGAAGCCATCCTGCGGTGTTGCGGCCAGCTCACAAGAAAACGAGTTGAAGAAAGGAGCTCAGGGGCACTGTAATTCACAAACCTGCAGAGTTATAAATGACAACTATCGTCCAAAAATATACTGAAGTAAGGCTGCCAAGAGGACTTGAAAGCGGGGCAGAATTGCAGGAAACCGATTTCAGGAGGTAGACTGGAATTGCATTGAAAGCATAGGAAAAGAGGCAGAACGTCCACAATGATGCACTTGGCCAAAAAGGGCGTATGCGTTTTTTCCTGAATATATTCAGGAAAAAACGCATACGCCCTTTTTGGCCAACCAAGCAAGCTTGCAAAGGAAATCTGCACTACAATGAAGTCTCACTTCCCCCCGGTCAAAAGGGCCATCTGAAAAAAGTGTAAAATCCAGAAAGGCAGGACAGGCCATGGAGAACTGGGAGCCTTGTTATGCTGATGGGCGGGATGTAAACTGCCAACAGACACTCGGGAGAAGTGTATGGTGTTTCCTGAAACATCTAAAAAACAAAGCAACAGAGCCTAGGGCACTTCCACTTATGGTCCTATAGCTTAGGGAAATTAAAATCAAAAAGATACAGCCACCCCAATGTTTGGGACGCCTCTGTTTACAAGAACCTCGTTTACCGTACAAGTTCAATATCACAGAAAGTGAAAAATGGATAAAGAACTTGTGGTACTTACGTACAATGCAGTATCACTCAGCAGTGAAATCTATGTCATCAGGCCCGTAGCAGCACAATGAGTGGATTCAGGTACGATGATTCTAACTGAAATAAGTCACACAGAGAAAGAAACATCATAAGATATCAGTAATACACGGAATGTAAACTTGGCTACACAGGAACTGAATTACAGAACAGAACAGGGTCTCAAATTTAGAAAACCAACTTATGCTTGTTTAAGGGTAAAGGTGAGTTGGGGTGCTGCATAAAACCAGAGATTGAAATGAGCACAGATAAAGTTCCTTAAGCCAAAAATGGAATAGACAAGAGCTACTCCTTGCTCAACGAAATGGACTCAACACCGCATATTAAACGCCTAAGAATGTACCTGACTCTTAAGAATCTTAAAACCTATGGATTGCTATGTCTCCGAAAGAGAATCAAGCATGTGTACAGGGACATAAACGCAGCAGTGATAGGATTGGAGAGGTTCGGTGAGCAAATGAAGACCCTTTGAAGTCATATTGCATGGTACCCATTCCACGGGTTTCAACTACCCAGGTTTAAGGTATTCTTCCTTCAGCTAAAACATGCATGTGGAACCTAGAGTATGATCAACCATGTGATCGGGAGACGTGTTCAAATATGTCTCAGTTTTCGTACCCTGGTACTCGGGTGCAACATTCCAGACGCTTTACTAACACTCTCCCGACTTGGAGAGTCAGTCCCTTTAACCTCCTGTTTGGCCCAGTTTGCAATTTCTGCGGAAGATGAACAGGAATAGCGAGAACCAATGAGAGACTAGCTGGAGGTGTCTGGACGGGCAAATTTAACTCTCATTTCCCACCAGGAAGAGGAAATAACCAAAGGCTCAGCGTGCCGTGCCGGAACCAGATTAGGGCCTGAAGCCATCCTGCGGTGTTGCGGCCAGCTCACAAGAAAACGAGTTGAAGAAAGGAGCTCAGGGGCACTGTAATTCACAAACCTGCAGAGTTATAAATGACAACTATCGTCCAAAAATATACTGAAGTAAGGCTGCCAAGAGGACTTGAAAGCGGGGCAGAATTGCAGGAAACCGATTTCAGGAGGTAGACTGGAATTGCATTGAAAGCATAGGAAAAGAGGCAGAACGTCCACAATGATGCACTTGGCCAAAAAGGGCGTATGCGTTTTTTCCTGAATATATTCAGGAAAAAACGCATACGCCCTTTTTGGCCAACCAAGCAAGCTTGCAAAGGAAATCTGCACTACAATGAAGTCTCACTTCCCCCCGGTCAAAAGGGCCATCTGAAAAAAGTGTAAAATCCAGAAAGGCAGGACAGGCCATGGAGAACTGGGAGCCTTGTTATGCTGATGGGCGGGATGTAAACTGCCAACAGACACTCGGGAGAAGTGTATGGTGTTTCCTGAAACATCTAAAAAACAAAGCAACAGAGCCTAGGGCACTTCCACTTATGGTCCTATAGCTTAGGGAAATTAAAATCAAAAAGATACAGCCACCCCAATGTTTGGGACGCCTCTGTTTACAAGAACCTCGTTTACCGTACAAGTTCAATATCACAGAAAGTGAAAAATGGATAAAGAACTTGTGGTACTTACGTACAATGCAGTATCACTCAGCAGTGAAATCTATGCCATCAGGCCCGTAGCAGCACAATGAGTGGATTCAGGTACGATGATTCTAACTGAAATAAGTCACACAGAAAAAGAAACATCATAAGATATCAGTAATACACGGAATGTAAACTTGGCTACACAGGAACTGAATTACAGAACAGAACAGGGTCTCAAATTTAGAAAACCAACTTATGCTTGTTTAAGGGTAAAGGTGAGTTGGGGTGCTGCATAAAACCAGAGATTGAAATGAGCACAGATAAAGTTCCTTAAGCCAAATATGGAATAGACAAGAGCTACTCCTTGCTCAACGAAATGGACTCAACACCGCATATTAAACGCCTAAGAATGTACCTGACTCTTAAGTATCTTAAAACCTATGGATTGCTATGTCTCCGAAAGAGAATCAAGCATGTGTACAGGGACATAAACGCAGCAGTGATAGGATTGGAGAGGTTCGGTGAGCAAATGAAGACCCTTTGAAGTCATATTGCATGGTACCCATTCCACGGGTTTCAACTACCCAGGTTTAAGGTATTCTTCCTTCAGCTAAAACATGCATGTGGAACCTAGAGTATGATCAACCATGTGATCGGGAGACGTGTTCAAATATGTCTCAGTTTTCGTACCCTGGTACTCGGGTGCAACATTCCAGACGCTTTACTAACACTCTCCCGACTTGGAGAGTCAGTCCCTTTAACCTCCTGTTTGGCCCAGTTTGCAATTTCTGCGGAAGATGAACAGGAATAGCGAGAACCAATGAGAGACTAGCTGGAGGTGTCTGGACGGGCAAATTTAACTCTCATTTCCCACCAGGAAGAGGAAATAACCAAAGGCTCAGCGTGCCGTGCCGGAACCAGATTAGGGCCTGAAGCCATCCTGCGGTGTTGCGGCCAGCTCACAAGAAAACGAGTTGAAGAAAGGAGCTCAGGGGCACTGTAATTCACAAACCTGCAGAGTTATAAATGACAACTATCGTCCAAAAATATACTGAAGTAAGGCTGCCAAGAGGACTTGAAAGCGGGGCAGAATTGCAGGAAACCGATTTCAGGAGGTAGACTGGAATTGCATTGAAAGCATAGGAAAAGAGGCAGAACGTCCACAATGATGCACTTGGCCAAAAAGGGCGTATGCGTTTTTTCCTGAATATATTCAGGAAAAAACGCATACGCCCTTTTTGGCCAACCAAGCAAGCTTGCAAAGGAAATCTGCACTACAATGAAGTCTCACTTCCCCCCGGTCAAAAGGGCCATCTGAAAAAAGTGTAAAATCCAGAAAGGCAGGACAGGCCATGGAGAACTGGGAGCCTTGTTATGCTGATGGGCGGGATGTAAACTGCCAACAGACACTCGGGAGAAGTGTATGGTGTTTCCTGAAACATCTAAAAAACAAAGCAACAGAGCCTAGGGCACTTCCACTTATGGTCCTATAGCTTAGGGAAATTAAAATCAAAAAGATACAGCCACCCCAATGTTTGGGACGCCTCTGTTTACAAGAACCTCGTTTACCGTACAAGTTCAATATCACAGAAAGTGAAAAATGGATAAAGAACTTGTGGTACTTACGTACAATGCAGTATCACTCAGCAGTGAAATCTATGTCATCAGGCCCGTAGCAGCACAATGAGTGGATTCAGGTACGATGATTCTAACTGAAATAAGTCGCACAGAAAAAGAAACATCATAAGATATCAGTAATACACGGAATGTAAACTTGGCTACACAGGAACTGAATTACAGAACAGAACAGGGTCTCAAATTTAGAAAACCAACTTATGCTTGTTTAAGGGTAAAGGTGAGTTGGGGTGCTGCATAAAACCAGAGATTGAAATGAGCACAGATAAAGTTCCTTAAGCCAAATATGGAATAGACAAGAGCTACTCCTTGCTCAACGAAATGGACTCAACACCGCATATTAAACGCCTAAGAATGTACCTGACTCTTAAGTATCTTAAAACCTATGGATTGCTATGTCTCCGAAAGAGAATCAAGCATGTGTACAGGGACATAAACGCAGCAGTGATAGGATTGGAGAGGTTCGGTGAGCAAATGAAGACCCTTTGAAGTCATATTGCATGGTACCCATTCCACGGGTTTCAACTACCCAGGTTTAAGGTATTCTTCCTTCAGCTAAAACATGCATGTGGAACCTAGAGTATGATCAACCATGTGATCGGGAGACGTGTTCAAATATGTCTCAGTTTTCGTACCCTGGTACTCGGGTGCAACATTCCAGACGCTTTACTAACACTCTCCCGACTCGGAGAGTCAGTCCCTTTAACCTCCTGTTTGGCCCAGTTTGCAATTTCTGCGGAAGATGAACAGGAATAGCGAGAACCAATGAGAGACTAGCTGGAGGTGTCTGGACGGGCAAATTTAACTCTCATTTCCCACCAGGAAGAGGAAATAACCAAAGGCTCAGCGTGCCGTGCCGGAACCAGATTAGGGCCTGAAGCCATCCTGCGGTGTTGCGGCCAGCTCACAAGAAAGCGAGTTGAAGAAAGGAGCTCAGGGGCACTGTAATTCACAAACCTGCAGAGTTATAAATGACAACTATCGTCCAAAAATATACTGAAGTAAGGCTGCCAAGAGGACTTGAAAGCGGGGCAGAATTGCAGGAAACCGATTTCAGGAGGTAGACTGGAATTGCATTGAAAGCATAGGAAAAGAGGCAGAACGTCCACAATGATGCACTTGGCCAAAAAGGGCGTATGCGTTTTTTCCTGAATATATTCAGGAAAAAACGCATACGCCCTTTTTGGCCAACCAAGCAAGCTTGCAAAGGAAATCTGCACTACAATGAAGTCTCACTTCCCCCCGGTCAAAAGGGCCATCTGAAAAAAGTGTAAAATCCAGAAAGGCAGGACAGGCCATGGAGAACTGGGAGCCTTGTTATGCTGATGGGCGGGATGTAAACTGCCAACAGACACTCGGGAGAAGTGTATGGTGTTTCCTGAAACATCTAAAAAACAAAGCAACAGAGCCTAGGGCACTTCCACTTATGGTCCTATAGCTTAGGGAAATTAAAATCAAAAAGATACAGCCACCCCAATGTTTGGGACGCCTCTGTTTACAAGAACCTCGTTTACCGTACAAGTTCAATATCACAGAAAGTGAAAAATGGATAAAGAACTTGTGGTACTTACGTACAATGCAGTATCACTCAGCAGTGAAATCTATGTCATCAGGCCCGTAGCAGCACAATGAGTGGATTCAGGTACGATGATTCTAACTGAAATAAGTCACACAGAAAAAGAAACATCATAAGATATCAGTAATACACGGAATGTAAACTTGGCTACACAGGAACTGAATTACAGAACAGAACAGGGTCTCAAATTTAGAAAACCAACTTATGCTTGTTTAAGGGTAAAGGTGAGTTGGGGTGCTGCATAAAACCAGAGATTGAAATGAGCACAGATAAAGTTCCTTAAGCCAAATATGGAATAGACAAGAGCTACTCCTTGCTCAACGAAATGGACTCAACACCGCATATTAAACGCCTAAGAATGTACCTGACTCTTAAGTATCTTAAAACCTATGGATTGCTATGTCTCCGAAAGAGAATCAAGCATGTGTACAGGGACATAAACGCAGCAGTGATAGGATTGGAGAGGTTCGGTGAGCAAATGAAGACCCTTTGAAGTCATATTGCATGGTACCCATTCCACGGGTTTCAACTACCCAGGTTTAAGGTATTCTTCCTTCAGCTAAAACATGCATGTGGAACCTAGAGTATGATCAACCATGTGATCGGGAGACGTGTTCAAATATGTCTCAGTTTTCGTACCCTGGTACTCGGGTGCAACATTCCAGACGCTTTACTAACACTCTCCCGACTTGGAGAGTCAGTCCCTTTAACCTCCTGTTTGGCCCAGTTTGCAATTTCTGCGGAAGATGAACAGGAATAGCGAGAACCAATGAGAGACTAGCTGGAGGTGTCTGGACGGGCAAATTTAACTCTCATTTCCCACCAGGAAGAGGAAATAACCAAAGGCTCAGCGTGCCGTGCCGGAACCAGATTAGGGCCTGAAGCCATCCTGCGGTGTTGCGGCCAGCTCACAAGAAAGCGAGTTGAAGAAAGGAGCTCAGGGGCACTGTAATTCACAAACCTGCAGAGTTATAAATGACAACTATCGTCCAAAAATATACTGAAGTAAGGCTGCCAAGAGGACTTGAAAGCGGGGCAGAATTGCAGGAAACCGATTTCAGGAGGTAGACTGGAATTGCATTGAAAGCATAGGAAAAGAGGCAGAACGTCCACAATGATGCACTTGGCCAAAAAGGGCGTATGCGTTTTTTCCTGAATATATTCAGGAAAAAACGCATACGCCCTTTTTGGCCAACCAAGCAAGCTTGCAAAGGAAATCTGCACTACAATGAAGTCTCACTTCCCCCCGGTCAAAAGGGCCATCTGAAAAAAGTGTAAAATCCAGAAAGGCAGGACAGGCCATGGAGAACTGGGAGCCTTGTTATGCTGATGGGCGGGATGTAAACTGCCAACAGACACTCGGGAGAAGTGTATGGTGTTTCCTGAAACATCTAAAAAACAAAGCAACAGAGCCTAGGGCACTTCCACTTATGGTCCTATAGCTTAGGGAAATTAAAATCAAAAAGATACAGCCACCCCAATGTTTGGGACGCCTCTGTTTACAAGAACCTCGTTTACCGTACAAGTTCAATATCAGAGAAAGTGAAAAATGGATAAAGAACTTGTGGTACTTACGTACAATGCAGTATCACTCAGCAGTGAAATCTATGTCATCAGGCCCGTAGCAGCACAATGAGTGGATTCAGGTACGATGATTCTAACTGAAATAAGTCGCACAGAAAAAGAAACATCATAAGATATCAGTAATACACGGAATGTAAACTTGGCTACACAGGAACTGAATTACAGAACAGAACAGGGTCTCAAATTTAGAAAACCAACTTATGCTTGTTTAAGGGTAAAGGTGAGTTGGGGTGCTGCATAAAACCAGAGATTGAAATGAGCACAGATAAAGTTCCTTAAGCCAAATATGGAATAGACAAGAGCTACTCCTTGCTCAACGAAATGGACTCAACACCGCATATTAAACGCCTAAGAATGTACCTGACTCTTAAGTATCTTAAAACCTATGGATTGCTATGTCTCCGAAAGAGAATCAAGCATGTGTACAGGGACATAAACGCAGCAGTGATAGGATTGGAGAGGTTCGGTGAGCAAATGAAGACCCTTTGAAGTCATATTGCATGGTACCCATTCCACGGGTTTCAACTACCCAGGTTTAAGGTATTCTTCCTTCAGCTAAAACATGCATGTGGAACCTAGAGTATGATCAACCATGTGATCGGGAGACGTGTTCAAATATGTCTCAGTTTTCGTACCCTGGTACTCGGGTGCAACATTCCAGACGCTTTACTAACACTCTCCCGACTTGGAGAGTCAGTCCCTTTAACCTCCTGTTTGGCCCAGTTTGCAATTTCTGCGGAAGATGAACAGGAATAGCGAGAACCAATGAGAGACTAGCTGGAGGTGTCTGGACGGGCAAATTTAACTCTCATTTCCCACCAGGAAGAGGAAATAACCAAAGGCTCAGCGTGCCGTGCCGGAACCAGATTAGGGCCTGAAGCCATCCTGCGGTGTTGCGGCCAGCTCACAAGAAAGCGAGGTGAAGAAAGGAGCTCAGGGGCACTGTAATTCACAAACCTGCAGAGTTATAAATGACAGCTATCGTCCAAAAATATACTGAAGTAAGGCTGCCAAGAGGACTTGAAAGTGGGGCAGAATTGCAGGAAACCGATTTCAGGAGGTAGACTGGAATTGCATTGAAAGCATAGGAAAAGAGGCAGAACGTCCACAATGATGCACTTGGCCAAAAAGGGCGTATGCGTTTTTTCCTGAATATATTCAGGAAAAAACGCATACGCCCTTTTTGGCCAACCAAGCAAGCTTGCAAAGGAAATCTGCACTACAATGAAGTCTCACTTCCCCCCGGTCAAAAGGGCCATCTGAAAAAAGTGTAAAATCCAGAAAGGCAGGACAGGCCATGGAGAACTGGGAGCCTTGTTATGCTGATGGGCGGGATGTAAACTGCCAACAGACACTCGGGAGAAGTGTATGGTGTTTCCTGAAACATCTAAAAAACAAAGCAACAGAGCCTAGGGCACTTCCACTTATGGTCCTATAGCTTAGGGAAATTAAAATCAAAAAGATACAGCCACCCCAATGTTTGGGACGCCTCTGTTTACAAGAACCTCGTTTACCGTACAAGTTCAATATCACAGAAAGTGAAAAATGGATAAAGAACTTGTGGTACTTACGTACAATGCAGTATCACTCAGCAGTGAAATCTATGTCATCAGGCCCGTAGCAGCACAATGAGTGGATTCAGGTACGATGATTCTAACTGAAATAAGTCACACAGAGAAAGAAACATCATAAGATATCAGTAATACACGGAATGTAAACTTGGCTACACAGGAACTGAATTACAGAACAGAACAGGGTCTCAAATTTAGAAAACCAACTTATGCTTGTTTAAGGGTAAAGGTGAGTTGGGGTGCTGCATAAAACCAGAGATTGAAATGAGCACAGATAAAGTTCCTTAAGCCAAAAATGGAATAGACAAGAGCTACTCCTTGCTCAACGAAATGGACTCAACACCGCATATTAAACGCCTAAGAATGTACCTGACTCTTAAGTATCTTAAAACCTATGGATTGCTATGTCTCCGAAAGAGAATCAAGCATGTGTACAGGGACATAAACGCAGCAGTGATAGGATTGGAGAGGTTCGGTGAGCAAATGAAGACCCTTTGAAGTCATATTGCATGGTACCCATTCCACGGGTTTCAACTACCCAGGTTTAAGGTATTCTTCCTTCAGCTAAAACATGCATGTGGAACCTAGAGTATGATCAACCATGTGATCGGGAGACGTGTTCAAATATGTCTCAGTTTTCGTACCCTGGTACTCGGGTGCAACATTCCAGACGCTTTACTAACACTCTCCCGACTTGGAGAGTCAGTCCCTTTAACCTCCTGTTTGGCCCAGTTTGCAATTTCTGCGGAAGATGAACAGGAATAGCGAGAACCAATGAGAGACTAGCTGGAGGTGTCTGGACGGGCAAATTTAACTCTCATTTCCCACCAGGAAGAGGAAATAACCAAAGGCTCAGCGTGCCGTGCCGGAACCAGATTAGGGCCTGAAGCCATCCTGCGGTGTTGCGGCCAGCTCACAAGAAAACGAGTTGAAGAAAGGAGCTCAGGGGCACTGTAATTCACAAACCTGCAGAGTTATAAATGACAACTATCGTCCAAAAATATACTGAAGTAAGGCTGCCAAGAGGACTTGAAAGCGGGGCAGAATTGCAGGAAACCGATTTCAGGAGGTAGACTGGAATTGCATTGAAAGCATAGGAAAAGAGGCAGAACGTCCACAATGATGCACTTGGCCAAAAAGGGCGTATGCGTTTTTTCCTGAATATATTCAGGAAAAAACGCATACGCCCTTTTTGGCCAACCAAGCAAGCTTGCAAAGGAAATCTGCACTACAATGAAGTCTCACTTCCCCCCGGTCAAAAGGGCCATCTGAAAAAAGTGTAAAATCCAGAAAGGCAGGACAGGCCATGGAGAACTGGGAGCCTTGTTATGCTGATGGGCGGGATGTAAACTGCCAACAGACACTCGGGAGAAGTGTATGGTGTTTCCTGAAACATCTAAAAAACAAAGCAACAGAGCCTAGGGCACTTCCACTTATGGTCCTATAGCTTAGGGAAATTAAAATCAAAAAGATACAGCCACCCCAATGTTTGGGACGCCTCTGTTTACAAGAACCTCGTTTACCGTACAAGTTCAATATCACAGAAAGTGAAAAATGGATAAAGAACTTGTGGTACTTACGTACAATGCAGTATCACTCAGCAGTGAAATCTATGTCATCAGGCCCGTAGCAGCACAATGAGTGGATTCAGGTACGATGATTCTAACTGAAATAAGTCACAGAGAAGAAGAAACATCATAAGATATCATTAATACACGGAATGTAAACTTGGCTACACAGGAACTGAATTACAGAACAGAACAGGGTCTCAAATTTAGAAAACCAACTTATGCTTGTTTAAGGGTAAAGGTGAGTTGGGGTGCTGCATAAAACCAGAGATTGAAATGAGCACAGATAAAGTTCCTTAAGCCAAATATGGAATAGACAAGAGCTACTCCTTGCTCAACGAAATGGACTCAACACCCCATATTAAACGCCTAAGAATGTACCTGACTCTTAAGTATCTTAAAACCTATGGATTGCTATGTCTCCGAAAGAGAATCAAGCATGTGTACAGGGACATAAACGCAGCAGTGATAGGATTGGAGAGGTTCGGTGAGCAAATGAAGACCCTTTGAAGTCATATTGCATGGTACCCATTCCACGGGTTTCAACTACCCAGGTTTAAGGTATTCTTCCTTCAGCTAAAACATGCATGTGGAACCTAGAGTATGATCAACCATGTGATCGGGAGACGTGTTCAAATATGTCTCAGTTTTCGTACCCTGGTACTCGGGTACAACATTCCAGACGCTTTACTAACACTCTCCCGACTTGGAGAGTCAGTCCCTTTAACCTCCTGTTTGGCCCAGTTTGCAATTTCTGCGGAAGATGAACAGGAATAGCGAGAACCAATGAGAGACTAGCTGGAGGTGTCTGGACGGGCAAATTTAACTCTCATTTCCCACCAGGAAGAGGAAATAACCAAAGGCTCAGCGTGCCGTGCCGGAACCAGATTAGGGCCTGAAGCCATCCTGCGGTGTTGCGGCCAGCTCACAAGAAAGCGAGTTGAAGAAAGGAGCTCAGGGGCACTGTAATTCACAAACCTGCAGAGTTATAAATGACAGCTATCGTCCAAAAATATACTGAAGTAAGGCTGCCAAGAGGACTTGAAAGCGGGGCAGAATTGCAGGAAACCGATTTCAGGAGGTAGACTGGAATTGCATTGAAAGCATAGGAAAAGAGGCAGAACGTCCACAATGATGCACTTGGCCAAAAAGGGCGTATGCGTTTTTTCCTGAATATATTCAGGAAAAAACGCATACGCCCTTTTTGGCCAACCAAGCAAGCTTGCAAAGGAAATCTGCACTACAATGAAGTCTCACTTCCCCCCGGTCAAAAGGGCCATCTGAAAAAAGTGTAAAATCCAGAAAGGCAGGATAGGCCATGGAGAACTGGGAGCCTTGTTATGCTGATGGGCGGGATGTAAACTGCCAACAGACACTCGGGAGAAGTGTATGGTGTTTCCTGAAACATCTAAAAAACAAAGCAACAGAGCCTAGGGCACTTCCACTTATGGTCCTATAGCTTAGGGAAATTAAAATCAAAAAGATACAGCCACCCCAATGTTTGGGACGCCTCTGTTTACAAGAACCTCGTTTACCGTACAAGTTCAATATCACAGAAAGTGAAAAATGGATAAAGAACTTGTGGTACTTACGTACAATGCAGTATCACTCAGCAGTGAAATCTATGCCATCAGGCCCGTAGCAGCACAATGAGTGGATTCAGGTACGATGATTCTAACTGAAATAAGTCACACAGAAAAAGAAACATCATAAGATATCAGTAATACACGGAATGTAAACTTGGCTACACAGGAACTGAATTACAGAACAGAACAGGGTCTCAAATTTAGAAAACCAACTTATGCTTGTTTAAGGGTAAAGGTGAGTTGGGGTGCTGCATAAAACCAGAGATTGAAATGAGCACAGATAAAGTTCCTTAAGCCAAATATGGAATAGACAAGAGCTACTCCTTGCTCAACGAAATGGACTCAACACCGCATATTAAACGCCTAAGAATGTACCTGACTCTTAAGTATCTTAAAACCTATGGATTGCTATGTCTCCGAAAGAGAATCAAGCATGTGTACAGGGACATAAACGCAGCAGTGATAGGATTGGAGAGGTTCGGTGAGCAAATGAAGACCCTTTGAAGTCATATTGCATGGTACCCATTCCACGGGTTTCAACTACCCAGGTTTAAGGTATTCTTCCTTCAGCTAAAACATGCATGTGGAACCTAGAGTATGATCAACCATGTGATCGGGAGACGTGTTCAAATATGTCTCAGTTTTCGTACCCTGGTACTCGGGTGCAACATTCCAGACGCTTTACTAACACTCTCCCGACTTGGAGAGTCAGTCCCTTTAACCTCCTGTTTGGCCCAGTTTGCAATTTCTGCGGAAGATGAACAGGAATAGCGAGAACCAATGAGAGACTAGCTGGAGGTGTCTGGACGGGCAAATTTAACTCTCATTTCCCACCAGGAAGAGGAAATAACCAAAGGCTCAGCGTGCCGTGCCGGAACCAGATTAGGGCCTGAAGCCATCCTGCGGTGTTGCGGCCAGCTCACAAGAAAGCGAGTTGAAGAAAGGAGCTCAGGGGCACTGTAATTCACAAACCTGCAGAGTTATAAATGACAGCTATCGTCCAAAAATATACTGAAGTAAGGCTGCCAAGAGGACTTGAAAGCGGGGCAGAATTGCAGGAAACCGATTTCAGGAGGTAGACTGGAATTGCATTGAAAGCATAGGAAAAGAGGCAGAACGTCCACAATGATGCACTTGGCCAAAAAGGGCGTATGCGTTTTTTCCTGAATATATTCAGGAAAAAACGCATACGCCCTTTTTGGCCAACCAAGCAAGCTTGCAAAGGAAATCTGCACTACAATGAAGTCTCACTTCCCCCCGGTCAAAAGGGCCATCTGAAAAAAGTGTAAAATCCAGAAAGGCAGGACAGGCCATGGAGAACTGGGAGCCTTGTTATGCTGATGGGCGGGATGTAAACTGCCAACAGACACTCGGGAGAAGTGTATGGTGTTTCCTGAAACATCTAAAAAACAAAGCAACAGAGCCTAGGGCACTTCCACTTATGGTCCTATAGCTTAGGGAAATTAAAATCAAAAAGATACAGCCACCCCAATGTTTGGGACGCCTCTGTTTACAAGAACCTCGTTTACCGTACAAGTTCAATATCACAGAAAGTGAAAAATGGATAAAGAACTTGTGGTACTTACGTACAATGCAGTATCACTCAGCAGTGAAATCTATGCCATCAGGCCCGTAGCAGCACAATGAGTGGATTCAGGTACGATGATTCTAACTGAAATAAGTCACACAGAAAAAGAAACATCATAAGATATCAGTAATACACGGAATGTAAACTTGGCTACACAGGAACTGAATTACAGAACAGAACAGGGTCTCAAATTTAGAAAACCAACTTATGCTTGTTTAAGGGTAAAGGTGAGTTGGGGTGCTGCATAAAACCAGAGATTGAAATGAGCACAGATAAAGTTCCTTAAGCCAAATATGGAATAGACAAGAGCTACTCCTTGCTCAACGAAATGGACTCAACACCGCATATT
Source organism: Globicephala melas (assembly GCF_963455315.2). Classification (NCBI taxonomy): domain Eukaryota; kingdom Metazoa; phylum Chordata; class Mammalia; order Artiodactyla; family Delphinidae; genus Globicephala; species Globicephala melas. The sequence goes on along the minus strand of NW_027207438.1, from coordinate 369,052 downwards.
AAACGCCTAAGAATGTACCTGACTCTTAAGTATCTTAAAACCTATGGATTGCTATGTCTCCGAAAGAGAATCAAGCATGTGTACAGGGACATAAACGCAGCAGTGATAGGATTGGAGAGGTTCGGTGAGCAAATGAAGACCCTTTGAAGTCATATTGCATGGTACCCATTCCACGGGTTTCAACTACCCAGGTTTAAGGTATTCTTCCTTCAGCTAAAACATGCATGTGGAACCTAGAGTATGATCAACCATGTGATCGGGAGACGTGTTCAAATATGTCTCAGTTTTCGTACCCTGGTACTCGGGTGCAACATTCCAGACGCTTTACTAACACTCTCCCGACTTGGAGAGTCAGTCCCTTTAACCTCCTGTTTGGCCCAGTTTGCAATTTCTGCGGAAGATGAACAGGAATAGCGAGAACCAATGAGAGACTAGCTGGAGGTGTCTGGACGGGCAAATTTAACTCTCATTTCCCACCAGGAAGAGGAAATAACCAAAGGCTCAGCGTGCCGTGCCGGAACCACATTAGGGCCTGAAGCCATCCTGCGGTGTTGCGGCCAGCTCACAAGAAAACGAGTTGAAGAAAGGAGCTCAGGGGCACTGTAATTCACAAACCTGCAGAGTTATAAATGACAACTATCGTCCAAAAATATACTGAAGTAAGGCTGCCAAGAGGACTTGAAAGCGGGGCAGAATTGCAGGAAACCGATTTCAGGAGGTAGACTGGAATTGCATTGAAAGCATAGGAAAAGAGGCAGAACGTCCACAATGATGCACTTGGCCAAAAAGGGCGTATGCGTTTTTTCCTGAATATATTCAGGAAAAAACGCATACGCCCTTTTTGGCCAACCAAGCAAGCTTGCAAAGGAAATCTGCACTACAATGAAGTCTCACTTCCCCCCGGTCAAAAGGGCCATCTGAAAAAAGTGTAAAATCCAGAAAGGCAGGACAGGCCATGGAGAACTGGGAGCCTTGTTATGCTGATGGGCGGGATGTAAACTGCCAACAGACACTCGGGAGAAGTGTATGGTGTTTCCTGAAACATCTAAAAAACAAAGCAACAGAGCCTAGGGCACTTCCACTTATGGTCCTATAGCTTAGGGAAATTAAAATCAAAAAGATACAGCCACCCCAATGTTTGGGACGCCTCTGTTTACAAGAACCTCGTTTACCGTACAAGTTCAATATCACAGAAAGTGAAAAATGGATAAAGAACTTGTGGTACTTACGTACAATGCAGTATCACTCAGCAGTGAAATCTATGCCATCAGGCCCGTAGCAGCACAATGAGTGGATTCAGGTACGATGATTCTAACTGAAATAAGTCACACAGAAAAAGAAACATCATAAGATATCAGTAATACACGGAATGTAAACTTGGCTACACAGGAACTGAATTACAGAACAGAACAGGGTCTCAAATTTAGAAAACCAACTTATGCTTGTTTAAGGGTAAAGGTGAGTTGGGGTGCTGCATAAAACCAGAGATTGAAATGAGCACAGATAAAGTTCCTTAAGCCAAATATGGAATAGACAAGAGCTACTCCTTGCTCAACGAAATGGACTCAACACCGTATATTAAACGCCTAAGAATGTACCTGACTCTTAAGTATCTTAAAACCTATGGATTGCTATGTCTCCGAAAGAGAATCAAGCATGTGTACAGGGACATAAACGCAGCAGTGATAGGATTGGAGAGGTTCGGTGAGCAAATGAAGACCCTTTGAAGTCATATTGCATGGTACCCATTCCACGGGTTTCAACTACCCAGGTTTAAGGTATTCTTCCTTCAGCTAAAACATGCATGTGGAACCTAGAGTATGATCAACCATGTGATCGGGAGACGTGTTCAAATATGTCTCAGTTTTCGTACCCTGGTACTCGGGTGCAACATTCCAGACGCTTTACTAACACTCTCCCCACTTGGAGAGTCAGTCCCTTTAACCTCCTGTTTGGCCCAGTTTGCAATTTCTGCGGAAGATGAACAGGAATAGCGAGAACCAATGAGAGACTAGCTGGAGGTGTCTGGACGGGCAAATTTAACTCTCATTTCCCACCAGGAAGAGGAAATAACCAAAGGCTCAGCGTGCCGTGCCGGAACCAGATTAGGGCCTGAAGCCATCCTGCGGTGTTGCGGCCAGCTCACAAGAAAGCGAGTTGAAGAAAGGAGCTCAGGGGCACTGTAATTCACAAACCTGCAGAGTTATAAATGACAGCTATCGTCCAAAAATATACTGAAGTAAGGCTGCCAAGAGGACTTGAAAGCGGGGCAGAATTGCAGGAAACCGATTTCAGGAGGTAGACTGGAATTGCATTGAAAGCATAGGAAAAGAGGCAGAACGTCCACAATGATGCACTTGGCCAAAAAGGGCGTATGCGTTTTTTCCTGAATATATTCAGGAAAAAACGCATACGCCCTTTTTGGCCAACCAAGCAAGCTTGCAAAGGAAATCTGCACTACAATGAAGTCTCACTTCCCCCCGGTCAAAAGGGCCATCTGAAAAAAGTGTAAAATCCAGAAAGGCAGGACAGGCCATGGAGAACTGGGAGCCTTGTTATGCTGATGGGCGGGATGTAAACTGCCAACAGACACTCGGGAGAAGTGTATGGTGTTTCCTGAAACATCTAAAAAACAAAGCAACAGAGCCTAGGGCACTTCCACTTATGGTCCTATAGCTTAGGGAAATTAAAATCAAAAAGATACAGCCACCCCAATGTTTGGGACGCCTCTGTTTACAAGAACCTCGTTTACCGTACAAGTTCAATATCACAGAAAGTGAAAAATGGATAAAGAACTTGTGGTACTTACGTACAATGCAGTATCACTCAGCAGTGAAATCTATGCCATCAGGCCCGTAGCAGCACAATGAGTGGATTCAGGTACGATGATTCTAACTGAAATAAGTCACACAGAAAAAGAAACATCATAAGATATCAGTAATACACGGAATGTAAACTTGGCTACACAGGAACTGAATTACAGAACAGAACAGGGTCTCAAATTTAGAAAACCAACTTATGCTTGTTTAAGGGTAAAGGTGAGTTGGGGTGCTGCATAAAACCAGAGATTGAAATGAGCACAGATAAAGTTCCTTAAGCCAAATATGGAATAGACAAGAGCTACTCCTTGCTCAACGAAATGGACTCAACACCGCATATTAAACGCCTAAGAATGTACCTGACTCTTAAGTATCTTAAAACCTATGGATTGCTATGTCTCCGAAAGAGAATCAAGCATGTGTACAGGGACATAAACGCAGCAGTGATAGGATTGGAGAGGTTCGGTGAGCAAATGAAGACCCTTTGAAGTCATATTGCATGGTACCCATTCCACGGGTTTCAACTACCCAGGTTTAAGGTATTCTTCCTTCAGCTAAAACATGCATGTGGAACCTAGAGTATGATCAACCATGTGATCGGGAGACGTGTTCAAATATGTCTCAGTTTTCGTACCCTGGTACTCGGGTGCAACATTCCAGACGCTTTACTAACACTCTCCCCACTTGGAGAGTCAGTCCCTTTAACCTCCTGTTTGGCCCAGTTTGCAATTTCTGCGGAAGATGAACAGGAATAGCGAGAACCAATGAGAGACTAGCTGGAGGTGTCTGGACGGGCAAATTTAACTCTCATTTCCCACCAGGAAGAGGAAATAACCAAAGGCTCAGCGTGCCGTGCCGGAACCAGATTAGGGCCTGAAGCCATCCTGCGGTGTTGCGGCCAGCTCACAAGAAAGCGAGTTGAAGAAAGGAGCTCAGGGGCACTGTAATTCACAAACCTGCAGAGTTATAAATGACAGCTATCGTCCAAAAATATACTGAAGTAAGGCTGCCAAGAGGACTTGAAAGCGGGGCAGAATTGCAGGAAACCGATTTCAGGAGGTAGACTGGAATTGCATTGAAAGCATAGGAAAAGAGGCAGAACGTCCACAATGATGCACTTGGCCAAAAAGGGCGTATGCGTTTTTTCCTGAATATATTCAGGAAAAAACGCATACGCCCTTTTTGGCCAACCAAGCAAGCTTGCAAAGGAAATCTGCACTACAATGAAGTCTCACTTCCCCCCGGTCAAAAGGGCCATCTGAAAAAAGTGTAAAATCCAGAAAGGCAGGACAGGCCATGGAGAACTGGGAGCCTTGTTATGCTGATGGGCGGGATGTAAACTGCCAACAGACACTCGGGAGAAGTGTATGGTGTTTCCTGAAACATCTAAAAAACAAAGCAACAGAGCCTAGGGCACTTCCACTTATGGTCCTATAGCTTAGGGAAATTAAAATCAAAAAGATACAGCCACCCCAATGTTTGGGACGCCTCTGTTTACAAGAACCTCGTTTACCGTACAAGTTCAATATCACAGAAAGTGAAAAATGGATAAAGAACTTGTGGTACTTACGTACAATGCAGTATCACTCAGCAGTGAAATCTATGCCATCAGGCCCGTAGCAGCACAATGAGTGGATTCAGGTACGATGATTCTAACTGAAATAAGTCACACAGAAAAAGAAACATCATAAGATATCAGTAATACACGGAATGTAAACTTGGCTACACAGGAACTGAATTACAGAACAGAACAGGGTCTCAAATTTAGAAAACCAACTTATGCTTGTTTAAGGGTAAAGGTGAGTTGGGGTGCTGCATAAAACCAGAGATTGAAATGAGCACAGATAAAGTTCCTTAAGCCAAATATGGAATAGACAAGAGCTACTCCTTGCTCAACGAAATGGACTCAACACCGCATATTAAACGCCTAAGAATGTACCTGACTCTTAAGTATCTTAAAACCTATGGATTGCTATGTCTCCGAAAGAGAATCAAGCATGTGTACAGGGACATAAACGCAGCAGTGATAGGATTGGAGAGGTTCGGTGAGCAAATGAAGACCCTTTGAAGTCATATTGCATGGTACCCATTCCACGGGTTTCAACTACCCAGGTTTAAGGTATTCTTCCTTCAGCTAAAACATGCATGTGGAACCTAGAGTATGATCAACCATGTGATCGGGAGACGTGTTCAAATATGTCTCAGTTTTCGTACCCTGGTACTCGGGTGCAACATTCCAGACGCTTTACTAACACTCTCCCCACTTGGAGAGTCAGTCCCTTTAACCTCCTGTTTGGCCCAGTTTGCAATTTCTGCGGAAGATGAACAGGAATAGCGAGAACCAATGAGAGACTAGCTGGAGGTGTCTGGACGGGCAAATTTAACTCTCATTTCCCACCAGGAAGAGGAAATAACCAAAGGCTCAGCGTGCCGTGCCGGAACCAGATTAGGGCCTGAAGCCATCCTGCGGTGTTGCGGCCAGCTCACAAGAAAACGAGTTGAAGAAAGGAGCTCAGGGGCACTGTAATTCACAAACCTGCAGAGTTATAAATGACAACTATCGTCCAAAAATATACTGAAGTAAGGCTGCCAAGAGGACTTGAAAGCGGGGCAGAATTGCAGGAAACCGATTTCAGGAGGTAGACTGGAATTGCATTGAAAGCATAGGAAAAGAGGCAGAACGTCCACAATGATGCACTTGGCCAAAAAGGGCGTATGCGTTTTTTCCTGAATATATTCAGGAAAAAACGCATACGCCCTTTTTGGCCAACCAAGCAAGCTTGCAAAGGAAATCTGCACTACAATGAAGTCTCACTTCCCCCCGGTCAAAAGGGCCATCTGAAAAAAGTGTAAAATCCAGAAAGGCAGGACAGGCCATGGAGAACTGGGAGCCTTGTTATGCTGATGGGCGGGATGTAAACTGCCAACAGACACTCGGGAGAAGTGTATGGTGTTTCCTGAAACATCTAAAAAACAAAGCAACAGAGCCTAGGGCACTTCCACTTATGGTCCTATAGCTTAGGGAAATTAAAATCAAAAAGATACAGCCACCCCAATGTTTGGGACGCCTCTGTTTACAAGAACCTCGTTTACCGTACAAGTTCAATATCACAGAAAGTGAAAAATGGATAAAGAACTTGTGGTACTTACGTACAATGCAGTATCACTCAGCAGTGAAATCTATGTCATCAGGCCCGTAGCAGCACAATGAGTGGATTCAGGTACGATGATTCTAACTGAAATAAGTCACACAGAAGAAGAAACATCATAAGATATCATTAATACACGGAATGTAAACTTGGCTACACAGGAACTGAATTACAGAACAGAACAGGGTCTCAAATTTAGAAAACCAACTTATGCTTGTTTAAGGGTAAAGGTGAGTTGGGGTGCTGCATAAAACCAGAGATTGAAATGAGCACAGATAAAGTTCCTTAAGCCAAATATGGAATAGACAAGAGCTACTCCTTGCTCAACGAAATGGACTCAACACCCCATATTAAACGCCTAAGAATGTACCTGACTCTTAAGTATCTTAAAACCTATGGATTGCTATGTCTCCGAAAGAGAATCAAGCATGTGTACAGGGACATAAACGCAGCAGTGATAGGATTGGAGAGGTTCGGTGAGCAAATGAAGACCCTTTGAAGTCATATTGCATGGTACCCATTCCACGGGTTTCAACTACCCAGGTTTAAGGTATTCTTCCTTCAGCTAAAACATGCATGTGGAACCTAGAGTATGATCAACCATGTGATCGGGAGACGTGTTCAAATATGTCTCAGTTTTCGTACCCTGGTACTCGGGTGCAACATTCCAGACGCTTTACTAACACTCTCCCGACTTGGAGAGTCAGTCCCTTTAACCTCCTGTTTGGCCCAGTTTGCAATTTCTGCGGAAGATGAACAGGAATAGCGAGAACCAATGAGAGACTAGCTGGAGGTGTCTGGACGGGCAAATTTAACTCTCATTTCCCACCAGGAAGAGGAAATAACCAAAGGCTCAGCGTGCCGTGCCGGAACCAGATTAGGGCCTGAAGCCATCCTGCGGTGTTGCGGCCAGCTCACAAGAAAGCGAGTTGAAGAAAGGAGCTCAGGGGCACTGTAATTCACAAACCTGCAGAGTTATAAATGACAGCTATCGTCCAAAAATATACTGAAGTAAGGCTGCCAAGAGGACTTGAAAGCGGGGCAGAATTGCAGGAAACCGATTTCAGGAGGTAGACTGGAATTGCATTGAAAGCATAGGAAAAGAGGCAGAACGTCCACAATGATGCACTTGGCCAAAAAGGGCGTATGCGTTTTTTCCTGAATATATTCAGGAAAAAACGCATACGCCCTTTTTGGCCAACCAAGCAAGCTTGCAAAGGAAATCTGCACTACAATGAAGTCTCACTTCCCCCCGGTCAAAAGGGCCATCTGAAAAAAGTGTAAAATCCAGAAAGGCAGGACAGGCCATGGAGAACTGGGAGCCTTGTTATGCTGATGGGCGGGATGTAAACTGCCAACAGACACTCGGGAGAAGTGTATGGTGTTTCCTGAAACATCTAAAAAACAAAGCAACAGAGCCTAGGGCACTTCCACTTATGGTCCTATAGCTTAGGGAAATTAAAATCAAAAAGATACAGCCACCCCAATGTTTGGGACGCCTCTGTTTACAAGAACCTCGTTTACCGTACAAGTTCAATATCACAGAAAGTGAAAAATGGATAAAGAACTTGTGGTACTTACGTACAATGCAGTATCACTCAGCAGTGAAATCTATGCCATCAGGCCCGTAGCAGCACAATGAGTGGATTCAGGTACGATGATTCTAACTGAAATAAGTCACACAGAAAAAGAAACATCATAAGATATCAGTAATACACGGAATGTAAACTTGGCTACACAGGAACTGAATTACAGAACAGAACAGGGTCTCAAATTTAGAAAACCAACTTATGCTTGTTTAAATGTAAAGGTGAGTTGGGGTGCTGCATAAAACCAGAGATTGAAATGAGCACAGATAAAGTTCCTTAAGCCAAATATGGAATAGACAAGAGCTACTCCTTGCTCAACGAAATAGACTCAACACCGCATATTAAACGCCTAAGAATGTACCTGACTCTTAAGTATCTTAAAACCTATGGATTGCTATGTCTCCGAAAGAGAATCAAGCATGTGTACAGGGACATAAATGCAGCAGTGATAGGATTGGAGAGGTTCGGTGAGCAAATGAAGACCCTTTGAAGTCATATTGCATGGTACCCATTCCACGGGTTTCAACTACCCAGGTTTAAGGTATTCTTCCTTCAGCTAAAACATGCATGTGGAACCTAGAGTATGATCAACCATGTGATCGGGAGACGTGTTCAAATATGTCTCAGTTTTCGTACCCTGGTACTCGGGTGCAACATTCCAGACGCTTTACTAACACTCTCCCCACTTGGAGAGTCAGTCCCTTTAACCTCCTGTTTGGCCCAGTTTGCAATTTCTGCGGAAGATGAACAGGAATAGCGAGAACCAATGAGAGACTAGCTGGAGGTGTCTGGACGGGCAAATTTAACTCTCATTTCCCACCAGGAAGAGGAAATAACCAAAGGCTCAGCGTGCCGTGCCGGAACCAGATTAGGGCCTGAAGCCATCCTGCGGTGTTGCGGCCAGCTCACAAGAAAGCGAGTTGAAGAAAGGAGCTCAGGGGCACTGTAATTCACAAACCTGCAGAGTTATAAATGACAGCTATCGTCCAAAAATATACTGAAGTAAGGCTGCCAAAAGGACTTGAAAGCGGGGCAGAATTGCAGGAAACCGATTTCAGGAGGTAGACTGGAATTGCATTGAAAGCATAGGAAAAGAGGCAGAACGTCCACAATGATGCACTTGGCCAAAAAGGGCGTATGCGTTTTTTCCTGAATATATTCAGGAAAAAACGCATACGCCCTTTTTGGCCAACCAAGCAAGCTTGCAAAGGAAATCTGCACTACAATGAAGTCTCACTTCCCCCCGGTCAAAAGGGCCATCTGAAAAAAGTGTAAAATCCAGAAAGGCAGGACAGGCCATGGAGAACTGGGAGCCTTGTTATGCTGATGGGCGGGATGTAAATTGCCAACAGACACTCGGGAGAAGTGTATGGTGTTTCCTGAAACATCTAAAAAACAAAGCAACAGAGCCTAGGGCACTTCCACTTATGGTCCTATAGCTTAGGGAAATTAAAATCAAAAAGATACAGCCACCCCAATGTTTGGGACGCCTCTGTTTACAAGAACCTCGTTTACCGTACAAGTTCAATATCACAGAAAGTGAAAAATGGATAAAGAACTTGTGGTACTTACGTACAATGCAGTATCACTCAGCAGTGAAATCTATGTCATCAGGCCCGTAGCAGCACAATGAGTGGATTCAGGTACGATGATTCTAACTGAAATAAGTCACACAGAAAAAGAAACATCATAAGATATCAGTAATACACGGAATGTAAACTTGGCTACACAGGAACTGAATTACAGAACAGAACAGGGTCTCAAATTTAGAAAACCAACTTATGCTTGTTTAAGGGTAAAGGTGAGTTGGGGTGCTGCATAAAACCAGAGATTGAAATGAGCACAGATAAAGTTCCTTAAGCCAAATATGGAATAGACAAGAGCTACTCCTTGCTCAACGAAATGGACTCAACACCCCATATTAAACGCCTAAGAATGTACCTGACTCTTAAGTATCTTAAAACCTATGGATTGCTATGTCTCCGAAAGAGAATCAAGCATGTGTACAGGGACATAAACGCAGCAGTGATAGGATTGGAGAGGTTCGGTGAGCAAATGAAGACCCTTTGAAGTCATATTGCATGGTACCCATTCCACGGGTTTCAACTACCCAGGTTTAAGGTATTCTTCCTTCAGCTAAAACATGCATGTGGAACCTAGAGTATGATCAACCATGTGATCGGGAGACGTGTTCAAATATGTCTCAGTTTTCGTACCCTGGTACTCGGGTGCAACATTCCAGACGCTTTACTAACACTCTCCCGACTTGGAGAGTCAGTCCCTTTAACCTCCTGTTTGGCCCAGTTTGCAATTTCTGCGGAAGATGAACAGGAATAGCGAGAACCAATGAGAGACTAGCTGGAGGTGTCTGGACGGGCAAATTTAACTCTCATTTCCCACCAGGAAGAGGAAATAACCAAAGGCTCAGCGTGCCGTGCCGGAACCAGATTAGCGCCTGAAGCCATCCTGCGGTGTTGCGGCCAGCTCACAAGAAAACGAGTTGAAGAAAGGAGCTCAGGGGCACTGTAATTCACAAACCTGCAGAGTTATAAATGACAACTATCGTCCAAAAATATACTGAAGTAAGGCTGCCAAGAGGACTTGAAAGCGGGGCAGAATTGCAGGAAACCGATTTCAGGAGGTAGACTGGAATTGCATTGAAAGCATAGGAAAAGAGGCAGAACGTCCACAATGATGCACTTGGCCAAAAAGGGCGTATGCGTTTTTTCCTGAATATATTCAGGAAAAAACGCATACGCCCTTTTTGGCCAACCAAGCAAGCTTGCAAAGGAAATCTGCACTACAATGAAGTCTCACTTCCCCCCGGTCAAAAGGGCCATCTGAAAAAAGTGTAAAATCCAGAAAGGCAGGACAGGCCATGGAGAACTGGGAGCCTTGTTATGCTGATGGGCGGGATGTAAACTGCCAACAGACACTCGGGAGAAGTGTATGGTGTTTCCTGAAACATCTAAAAAACAAAGCAACAGAGCCTAGGGCACTTCCACTTATGGTCCTATAGCTTAGGGAAATTAAAATCAAAAAGATACAGCCACCCCAATGTTTGGGACGCCTCTGTTTACAAGAACCTCGTTTACCGTACAAGTTCAATATCACAGAAAGTGAAAAATGGATAAAGAACTTGTGGTACTTACGTACAATGCAGTATCACTCAGCAGTGAAATCTATGTCATCAGGCCCGTAGCAGCACAATGAGTGGATTCAGGTACGATGATTCTAACTGAAATAAGTCACAGAGAAGAAGAAACATCATAAGATATCATTAATACACGGAATGTAAACTTGGCTACACAGAAACTGAATTACAGAACAGAACAGGGTCTCAAATTTAGAAAACCAACTTATGCTTGTTTAAGGGTAAAGGTGAGTTGGGGTGCTGCATAAAACCAGAGATTGAAATGAGCACAGATAAAGTTCCTTAAGCCAAATATGGAATAGACAAGAGCTACTCCTTGCTCAACGAAATGGACTCAACACCCCATATTAAACGCCTAAGAATGTACCTGACTCTTAAGTATCTTAAAACCTATGGATTGCTATGTCTCCGAAAGAGAATCAAGCATGTGTACAGGGACATAAACGCAGCAGTGATAGGATTGGAGAGGTTCGGTGAGCAAATGAAGACCCTTTGAAGTCATATTGCATGGTACCCATTCCACGGGTTTCAACTACCCAGGTTTAAGGTATTCTTCCTTCAGCTAAAACATGCATGTGGAACCTAGAGTATGATCAACCATGTGATCGGGAGACGTGTTCAAATATGTCTCAGTTTTCGTACCCTGGTACTCGGGTGCAACATTCCAGACGCTTTACTAACACTCTCCCCACTTGGAGAGTCAGTCCCTTTAACCTCCTGTTTGGCCCAGTTTGCAATTTCTGCGGAAGATGAACAGGAATAGCGAGAACCAATGAGAGACTAGCTGGAGGTGTCTGGACGGGCAAATTTAACTCTCATTTCCCACCAGGAAGAGGAAATAACCAAAGGCTCAGCGTGCCGTGCCGGAACCAGATTAGGGCCTGAAGCCATCCTGCGGTGTTGCGGCCAGCTCACAAGAAAGCGAGTTGAAGAAAGGAGCTCAGGGGCACTGTAATTCACAAACCTGCAGAGTTATAAATGACAGCTATCGTCCAAAAATATACTGAAGTAAGGCTGCCAAGAGGACTTGAAAGCGGGGCAGAATTGCAGGAAACCGATTTCAGGAGGTAGACTGGAATTGCATTGAAAGCATAGGAAAAGAGGCAGAACGTCCACAATGATGCACTTGGCCAAAAAGGGCGTATGCGTTTTTTCCTGAATATATTCAGGAAAAAACGCATACGCCCTTTTTGGCCAACCAAGCAAGCTTGCAAAGGAAATCTGCACTACAATGAAGTCTCACTTCCCCCCGGTCAAAAGGGCCATCTGAAAAAAGTGTAAAATCCAGAAAGGCAGGACAGGCCATGGAGAACTGGGAGCCTTGTTATGCTGATGGGCGGGATGTAAACTGCCAACAGACACTCGGGAGAAGTGTATGGTGTTTCCTGAAACATCTAAAAAACAAAGCAACAGAGCCTAGGGCACTTCCACTTATGGTCCTATAGCTTAGGGAAATTAAAATCAAAAAGATACAGCCACCCCAATGTTTGGGACGCCTCTGTTTACAAGAACCTCGTTTACCGTACAAGTTCAATATCACAGAAAGTGAAAAATGGATAAAGAACTTGTGGTACTTACGTACAATGCAGTATCACTCAGCAGTGAAATCTATGCCATCTGGCCCGTAGCAGCACAATGAGTGGATTCAGGTACGATGATTCTAACTGAAATAAGTCACACAGAAAAAGAAACATCATAAGATATCAGTAATACACGGAATGTAAACTTGGCTACACAGGAACTGAATTACAGAACAGAACAGGGTCTCAAATTTAGAAAACCAACTTATGCTTGTTTAAGGGTAAAGGTGAGTTGGGGTGCTGCATAAAACCAGAGATTGAAATGAGCACAGATAAAGTTCCTTAAGCCAAATATGGAATAGACAAGAGCTACTCCTTGCTCAACGAAATGGACTCAACACCGCATATTAAACGCCTAAGAATGTACCTGACTCTTAAGTATCTTAAAACCTATGGATTGCTATGTCTCCGAAAGAGAATCAAGCATGTGTACAGGGACATAAACGCAGCAGTGATAGGATTGGAGAGGTTCGGTGAGCAAATGAAGACCCTTTGAAGTCATATTGCATGGTACCCATTCCACGGGTTTCAACTACCCAGGTTTAAGGTATTCTTCCTTCAGCTAAAACATGCATGTGGAACCTAGAGTATGATCAACCATGTGATCGGGAGACGTGTTCAAATATGTCTCAGTTTTCGTACCCTGGTACTCGGGTGCAACATTCCAGACGCTTTACTAACACTCTCCCGACTTGGAGAGTCAGTCCCTTTAACCTCCTGTTTGGCCCAGTTTGCAATTTCTGCGGAAGATGAACAGGAATAGCGAGAACCAATGAGAGACTAGCTGGAGGTGTCTGGACGGGCAAATTTAACTCTCATTTCCCACCAGGAAGAGGAAATAACCAAAGGCTCAGCGTGCCGTGCCGGAACCACATTAGGGCCTGAAGCCATCCTGCGGTGTTGCGGCCAGCTCACAAGAAAACGAGTTGAAGAAAGGAGCTCAGGGGCACTGTAATTCACAAACCTGCAGAGTTATAAATGACAACTATCGTCCAAAAATATACTGAAGTAAGGCTGCCAAGAGGACTTGAAAGCGGGGCAGAATTGCAGGAAACCGATTTCAGGAGGTAGACTGGAATTGCATTGAAAGCATAGGAAAAGAGGCAGAACGTCCACAATGATGCACTTGGCCAAAAAGGGCGTATGCGTTTTTTCCTGAATATATTCAGGAAAAAACGCATACGCCCTTTTTGGCCAACCAAGCAAGCTTGCAAAGGAAATCTGCACTACAATGAAGTCTCACTTCCCCCCGGTCAAAAGGGCCATCTGAAAAAAGTGTAAAATCCAGAAAGGCAGGACAGGCCATGGAGAACTGGGAGCCTTGTTATGCTGATGGGCGGGATGTAAACTGCCAACAGACACTCGGGAGAAGTGTATGGTGTTTCCTGAAACATCTAAAAAACAAAGCAACAGAGCCTAGGGCACTTCCACTTATGGTCCTATAGCTTAGGGAAATTAAAATCAAAAAGATACAGCCACCCCAATGTTTGGGACGCCTCTGTTTACAAGAACCTCGTTTACCGTACAAGTTCAATATCACAGAAAGTGAAAAATGGATAAAGAAATTGTGGTACTTACGTACAATGCAGTATCACTCAGCAGTGAAATCTATGTCATCAGGCCCGTAGCAGCACAATGAGTGGATTCAGGTACGATGATTCTAACTGAAATAAGTCACACAGAAGAAGAAACATCATAAGATATCATTAATACACGGAATGTAAACTTGGCTACACAGGAACTGAATTACAGAACAGAACAGGGTCTCAAATTTAGAAAACCAACTTATGCTTGTTTAAGGGTAAAGGTGAGTTGGGGTGCTGCATAAAACCAGAGATTGAAATGAGCACAGATAAAGTTCCTTAAGCCAAATATGGAATAGACAAGAGCTACTCCTTGCTCAACGAAATGGACTCAACACCCCATATTAAACGCCTAAGAATGTACCTGACTCTTAAGTATCTTAAAACCTATGGATTGCTATGTCTCCGAAAGAGAATCAAGCATGTGTACAGGGACATAAACGCAGCAGTGATAGGATTGGAGAGGTTCGGTGAGCAAATGAAGACCCTTTGAAGTCATATTGCATGGTACCCATTCCACGGGTTTCAACTACCCAGGTTTAAGGTATTCTTCCTTCAGCTAAAACATGCATGTGGAACCTAGAGTATGATCAACCATGTGATCGGGAGACGTGTTCAAATATGTCTCAGTTTTCGTACCCTGGTACTCGGGTGCAACATTCCAGACGCTTTACTAACACTCTCCCGACTTGGAGAGTCAGTCCCTTTAACCTCCTGTTTGGCCCAGTTTGCAATTTCTGCGGAAGATGAACAGGAATAGCGAGAACCAATGAGAGACTAGCTGGAGGTGTCTGGACGGGCAAATTTAACTCTCATTTCCCACCAGGAAGAGGAAATAACCAAAGGCTCAGCGTGCCGTGCCGGAACCAGATTAGGGCCTGAAGCCATCCTGCGGTGTTGCGGCCAGCTCACAAGAAAGCGAGTTGAAGAAAGGAGCTCAGGGGCACTGTAATTCACAAACCTGCAGAGTTATAAATGACAACTATCGTCCAAAAATATACTGAAGTAAGGCTGCCAAGAGGACTTGAAAGCGGGGCAGAATTGCAGGAAACCGATTTCAGGAGGTAGACTGGAATTGCATTGAAAGCATAGGAAAAGAGGCAGAACGTCCACAATGATGCACTTGGCCAAAAAGGGCGTATGCATTTTTTCCTGAATATATTCAGGAAAAAACGCATACGCCCTTTTTGGACAACCAAGCAAGCTTGCAAAGGAAATCTGCACTACAATGAAGTCTCACTTCCCCCCGGTCAAAAGGGCCATCTGAAAAAAGTGTAAAATCCAGAAAGGCAGGACAGGCCATGGAGAACTGGGAGCCTTGTTATGCTGATGGGCGGGATGTAAACTGCCAACAGACACTCGGGAGAAGTGTATGGTGTTTCCTGAAACATCTAAAAAACAAAGCAACAGAGCCTAGGGCACTTCCACTTATGGTCCTATAGCTTAGGGAAATTAAAATCAAAAAGATACAGCCACCCAAATGTTTGGGACGCCTCTGTTTACAAGAACCTCGTTTACCGTACAAGTTCAATATCACAGAAAGTGAAAAATGGATAAAGAACTTGTGGTACTTACGTACAATGCAGTATCACTCAGCAGTGAAATCTATGTCATCAGGCCCGTAGCAGCACAATGAGTGGATTCAGGTACGATGATTCTAACTGAAATAAGTCACACAGAGAAAGAAACATCATAAGATATCAGTAATACACGGAATGTAAACTTGGCTACACAGGAACTGAATTACAGAACAGAACAGGGTCTCAAATTTAGAAAACCAACTTATGCTTGTTTAAGGGTAAAGGTGAGTTGGGGTGCTGCATAAAACCAGAGATTGAAATGAGCACAGATAAAGTTCCTTAAGCCAAATATGGAATAGACAAGAGCTACTCCTTGCTCAACGAAATGGACTCAACACCCCATATTAAACACCTAAGAATGTACCTGACTCTTAAGTATCTTAAAACCTATGGATTGCTATGTCTCCGAAAGAGAATCAAGCATGTGTACAGGGACATAAACGCAGCAGTGATAGGATTGGAGAGGTTCGGTGAGCAAATGAAGACCCTTTGAAGTCATATTGCATGGTACCCATTCCACGGGTTTCAACTACCCAGGTTTAAGGTATTCTTCCTTCAACTAAAACATGCATGTGGAACCTAGAGTATGATCAACCATGTGATCGGGAGACGTGTTCAAATATGTCTCAGTTTTCGTACCCTGGTACTCGGGTGCAACATTCCAGACGCTTTACTAACACTCTCCCGACTTGGAGAGTCAGTCCCTTTAACCTCCTGTTTGGCCCAGTTTGCAATTTCTGCGGAAGATGAACAGGAATAGCGAGAACCAATGAGAGACTAGCTGGAGGTGTCTGGACGGGCAAATTTAACTCTCATTTCCCACCAGGAAGAGGAAATAACCAAAGGCTCAGCGTGCCGTGCCGGAACCAGATTAGGGCCTGAAGCCATCCTGCGGTGTTGCGGCCAGCTCACAATAAAACGAGTTGAAGAAAGGCGCTCAGGGGCACTGTAATTCACAAACCTGCAGAGTTATAAATGACAACTATCGTCCAAAAATATACTGAAGTAAGGCTGCCAAGAGGACTTGAAAGCGGGGCAGAATTGCAGGAAACCGATTTCAGGAGGTAGACTGGAATTGCATTGAAAGCATAGGAAAAGAGGCAGAACGTCCACAATGATGCACTTGGCCAAAAAGGGCGTATGCGTTTTTTCCTGAATATATTCAGGAAAAAACGCATACGCCCTTTTTGGCCAACCAAGCAAGCTTGCAAAGGAAATCTGCACTACAATGAAGTCTCACTTCCCCCCGGTCAAAAGGGCCATCTGAAAAAAGTGTAAAATCCAGAAAGGCAGGACAGGCCATGGAGAACTGGGAGCCTTGTTATGCTGATGGGCGGGATGTAAACTGCCAACAGACACTCGGGAGAAGTGTATGGTGTTTCCTGAAACATCTAAAAAACAAAGCAACAGAGCCTAGGGCACTTCCACTTATGGTCCTATAGCTTAGGGAAATTAAAATCAAAAAGATACAGCCACCCCAATGTTTGGGACGCCTCTGTTTACAAGAACCTCGTTTACCGTACAAGTTCAATATCACAGAAAGTGAAAAATGGATAAAGAACTTGTGGTACTTACGTACAATGCAGTATCACTCAGCAGTGAAATCTATGTCATCAGGCCCGTAGCAGCACAATGAGTGGATTCAGGTACGATGATTCTAACTGAAATAAGTCACACAGAAGAAGAAACATCATAAGATATCAGTAATACACGGAATGTAAACTTGGCTACACAGGAACTGAATTACAGAACAGAACAGGGTCTCAAATTTAGAAAACCAACTTATGCTTGTTTAAGGGTAAAGGTGAGTTGGGGTGCTGCATAAAACCAGAGATTGAAATCAGCACAGATAAAGTTCCTTAAGCCAAATATGGAATAGACAAGAGCTACTCCTTGCTCAACGAAATGGACTCAACACCCCATATTAAACGCCTAAGAATGTACCTGACTCTTAAGTATCTTAAAACCTATGGATTGCTATGTCTCCGAAAGAGAATCAAGCATGTGTACAGGGACATAAACGCAGCAGTGATAGGATTGGAGAGGTTCGGTGAGCAAATGAAGACCCTTTGAAGTCATATTGCATGGTACCCATTCCACGGGTTTCAACTACCCAGGTTTAAGGTATTCTTCCTTCAGCTAAAACATGCATGTGGAACCTAGAGTATGATCAACCATGTGATCGGGAGACGTGTTCAAATATGTCTCAGTTTTCGTACCCTGGTACTCGGGTGCAACATTCCAGACGCTTTACTAACACTCTCCCGACTTGGAGAGTCAGTCCCTTTAACCTCCTGTTTGGCCCAGTTTGCAATTTCTGCGGAAGATGAACAGGAATAGCGAGAACCAATGAGAGACTAGCTGGAGGTGTCTGGACGGGCAAATTTAACTCTCATTTCCCACCAGGAAGAGGAAATAACCAAAGGCTCAGCGTGCCGTGCCGGAACCAGATTAGGGCCTGAAGCCATCCTGCGGTGTTGCGGCCAGCTCACAAGAAAGCGAGTTGAAGAAAGGAGCTCAGGGGCACTGTAATTCACAAACCTGCAGAGTTATAAATGACAACTATCGTCCAAAAATATACTGAAGTAAGGCTGCCAAGAGGACTTGAAAGCAGGGCAGAATTGCAGGAAACCGATTTCAGGAGGTAGACTGGAATTGCATTGAAAGCATAGGAAAAGAGGCAGAACGTCCACAATGATGCACTTGGCCAAAAAGGGCGTATGCGTTTTTTCCTGAATATATTCAGGAAAAAACGCATACGCCCTTTTTGGCCAACCAAGCAAGCTTGCAAAGGAAATCTGCACTACAATGAAGTCTCACTTCCCCCCGGTCAAAAGGGCCATCTGAAAAAAGTATAAAATCCAGAAAGGCAGGACAGGCCATGGAGAACTGGGAGCCTTGTTATGCTGATGGGCGGGATGTAAACTGCCAACAGACACTCGGGAGAAGTGTATGGTGTTTCCTGAAACATCTAAAAAACAAAGCAACAGAGCCTAGGGCACTTCCACTTATGGTCCTATAGCTTAGGGAAATTAAAATCAAAAAGATACAGCCACCCCAATGTTTGGGACGCCTCTGTTTACAAGAACCTCGTTTACCGTACAAGTTCAATATCACAGAAAGTGAAAAATGGATAAAGAACTTGTGGTACTTACGTACAATGCAGTATCACTCAGCAGTGAAATCTATGTCATCAGGCCCGTAGCAGCACAATGAGTGGATTCAGGTACGATGATTCTAACTGAAATAAGTCACACAGAGGAAGAAACATCATAAGATATCAGTAATACACGGAATGTAAACTTGGCTACACAGGAACTGAATTACAGAACAGAACAGGGTCTCAAATTTAGAAAACCAACTTATGCTTGTTTAAGGGTAAAGGTGAGTTGGGGTGCTGCATAAAACCAGAGATTGAAATCAGCACAGATAAAGTTCCTTAAGCCAAATATGGAATAGACAAGAGCTACTCCTTGCTCAACGAAATGGACTCAACACCCCATATTAAACGCCTAAGAATGTACCTGACTCTTAAGTATCTTAAAACCTATGGATTGCTATGTCTCCGAAAGAGAATCAAGCATGTGTACAGGGACATAAACGCAGCAGTGATAGGATTGGAGAGGTTCGGTGAGCAAATGAAGACCCTTTGAAGTCATATTGCATGGTACCCATTCCACGGGTTTCAACTACCCAGGTTTAAGGTATTCTTCCTTCAACTAAAACATGCATGTGGATCCTAGAGTATGATCAACCATGTGATCGGGAGACGTGTTCAAATATGTCTCAGTTTTCGTACCCTGGTACTCGGGTGCAACATTCCAGATGCTTTACTAACACTCTCCCGACTTGGAGAGTCAGTCCCTTTAACCTCCTGTTTGGCCCAGTTTGCAATTTCTGCGGAAGATGAACAGGAATAGCGAGAACCAATGAGAGACTAGCTGGAGGTGTCTGGACGGGCAAATTTAACTCTCATTTCCCACCAGGAAGAGGAAATAACCAAAGGCTCAGCGTGCCGTGCCGGAACCAGATTAGGGCCTGAAGCCATCCTGCGGTGTTGCGGCCAGCTCACAAGAAAGCGAGTTGAAGAAAGGAGCTCAGGGGCACTGTAATTCACAAACCTGCAGAGTTATAAATGACAACTATCGTCCAAAAATATACTGAAGTAAGGCTGCCAAGAGGACTTGAAAGCGGGGCAGAATTGCAGGAAACCGATTTCAGGAGGTAGACTGGAATTGCATTGAAAGCATAGGAAAAGAGGCAGAACGTCCACAATGATGCACTTGGCCAAAAAGGGCGTATGCGTTTTTTCCTGAATATATTCAGGAAAAAACGCATACGCCCTTTTTGGCCAACCAAGCAAGCTTGCAAAGGAAATCTGCACTACAATGAAGTCTCACTTCCCCCCGGTCAAAAGGGCCATCTGAAAAAAGTGTAAAATCCAGAAAGGCAGGACAGGCCATGGAGAACTGGGAGCCTTGTTATGCTGATGGGCGGGATGTAAATTGCCAACAGACACTCGGGAGAAGTGTATGGTGTTTCCTGAAACATCTAAAAAACAAAGCAACAGAGCCTAGGGCACTTCCACTTATGGTCCTATAGCTTAGGGAAATTAAAATCAAAAAGATACAGCCACCCCAATGTTTGGGACGCCTCTGTTTACAAGAACCTCGTTTACCGTACAAGTTCAATATCACAGAAAGTGAAAAATGGATAAAGAACTTGTGGTACTTACGTACAATGCAGTATCACTCAGCAGTGAAATCTATGCCATCAGGCCCGTAGCAGCACAATGAGTGGATTCAGGTACGATGATTCTAACTGAAAGAAGTCACACAGAAAAAGAAACATCATAAGATATCAGTAATACACGGAATGTAAACTTGGCTACACAGGAACTGAATTACAGAACAGAACAGGGTCTCAAATTTAGAAAACCAACTTATGCTTGTTTAAGGGTAAAGGTGAGTTGGGGTGCTGCATAAAACCAGAGATTGAAATGAGCACAGATAAAGTTCCTTAAGCCAAATATGGAATAGACAAGAGCTACTCCTTGCTCAACGAAATGGACTCAACACCCCATATTAAACGCCTAAGAATGTACCTGACTCTTAAGTATCTTAAAACCTATGGATTGCTATGTCTCCGAAAGAGAATCAAGCATGTGTACAGGGACATAAACGCAGCAGTGATAGGATTGGAGAGGTTCGGTGAGCAAATGAAGACCCTTTGAAGTCATATTGCATGGTACCCATTCCACGGGTTTCAACTACCCAGGTTTAAGGTATTCTTCCTTCAGCTAAAACATGCATGTGGAACCTAGAGTATGATCAACCATGTGATCGGGAGACGTGTTCAAATATGTCTCAGTTTTCGTACCCTGGTACTCGGGTGCAACATTCCAGACGCTTTACTAACACTCTCCCCACTTGGAGAGTCAGTCCCTTTAACCTCCTGTTTGGCCCAGTTTGCAATTTCTGCGGAAGATGAACAGGAATAGCGAGAACCAATGAGAGACTAGCTGGAGGTGTCTGGACGGGCAAATTTAACTCTCATTTCCCACCAGGAAGAGGAAATAACCAAAGGCTCAGCGTGCCGTGCCGGAACCAGATTAGGGCCTGAAGCCATCCTGCGGTGTTGCGGCCAGCTCACAAGAAAACGAGTTGAAGAAAGGAGCTCAGGGGCACTGTAATTCACAAACCTGCAGAGTTATAAATGACAACTATCGTCCAAAAATATACTGAAGTAAGGCTGCCAAGAGGACTTGAAAGCGGGGCAGAATTGCAGGAAACCGATTTCAGGAGGTAGACTGGAATTGCATTGAAAGCATAGGAAAAGAGGCAGAACGTCCACAATGATGCACTTGGCCAAAAAGGGCGTATGCGTTTTTTCCTGAATATATTCAGGAAAAAACGCATACGCCCTTTTTGGCCAACCAAGCAAGCTTGCAAAGGAAATCTGCACTACAATGAAGTCTCACTTCCCCCCGGTCAAAAGGGCCATCTGAAAAAAGTGTAAAATCCAGAAAGGAAGGACAGGCCATGGAGAACTGGGAGCCTTGTTATGCTGATGGGCGGGATGTAAATTGCCAACAGACACTCGGGAGAAGTGTATGGTGTTTCCTGAAACATCTAAAAAACAAAGCAACAGAGCCTAGGCCACTTACACTTATGGTCCTATAGCTTAGGGAAATTAAAATCAAAAAGATACAGCCACCCCAATGTTTGGGACGCCTCTGTTTACAAGAACCTCGTTTACCGTACAAGTTCAATATCACAGAAAGTGAAAAATGGATAAAGAACTTGTGGTACTTACGTACAATGCAGTATCACTCAGCAGTGAAATCTATGCCATCAGGCCCGTAGCAGCACAATGAGTGGATTCAGGTACGATGATTCTAACTGAAATAAGTCACACAGAAAAAGAAACATCATAAGATATCAGTAATACACGGAATGTAAACTTGGCTACACAGGAACTGAATTACAGAACAGAACAGGGTCTCAAATTTAGAAAACCAACTTATGCTTGTTTAAGGGTAAAGGTGAGTTGGGGTGCTGCATAAAACCAGAGATTGAAATGAGCACAGATAAAGTTCCTTAAGCCAAATATGGAATAGACAAGAGCTACTCCTTGCTCAACGAAATGGACTCAACACCGCATATTAAACGCCTAAGAATGTACCTGACTCTTAAGTATCTTAAAACCTATGGATTGCTATGTCTCCGAAAGAGAATCAAGCATGTGTACAGGGACATAAACGCAGCAGTGATAGGATTGGAGAGGTTCGGTGAGCAAATGAAGACCCTTTGAAGTCATATTGCATGGTACCCATTCCACGGGTTTCAACTACCCAGGTTTAAGGTATTCTTCCTTCAGCTAAAACATGCATGTGGAACCTAGAGTATGATCAACCATGTGATCGGGAGACGTGTTCAAATATGTCTCAGTTTTCGTAACCTGGTACTCGGGTGCAACATTCCAGACGCTTTACTAACACTCTCCCGACTTGGAGAGTCAGTCCCTTTAACCTCCTGTTTGGCCCAGTTTGCAATTTCTGCGGAAGATGAACAGGAATAGCGAGAACCAATGAGAGACTAGCTGGAGGTGTCTGGACGGGCAAATTTAACTCTCATTTCCCACCAGGAAGAGGAAATAACCAAAGGCTCAGCGTGCCGTGCCGGAACCAGATTAGGGCCTGAAGCCATCCTGCGGTGTTGCGGCCAGCTCACAAGAAAGCGAGTTGAAGAAAGGAGCTCAGGGGCACTGTAATTCACAAACCTGCAGAGTTATAAATGACAGCTATCGTCCAAAAATATACTGAAGTAAGGCTGCCAAGAGGACTTGAAAGCGGGGCAGAATTGCAGGAAACCGATTTCAGGAGGTAGACTGGAATTGCATTGAAAGCATAGGAAAAGAGGCAGAACGTCCACAATGATGCACTTGGCCAAAAAGGGCGTATGCGTTTTTTCCTGAATATATTCAGGAAAAAACGCATACGCACTTTTTGGCCAACCAAGCAAGCTTGCAAAGGAAATCTGCACTACAATGAAGTCTCACTTCCCCCCGGTCAAAAGGGCCATCTGAAAAAAGTGTAAAATCCAGAAAGGCAGGACAGGCCATGGAGAACTGGGAGCCTTGTTATGCTGATGGGCGGGATGTAAATTGCCAACAGACACTCGGGAGAAGTGTATGGTGTTTCCTGAAACATCTAGAAAACAAAGCAACAGAGCCTAGGGCACTTCCACTTATGGTCCTATAGCTTAGGGAAATTAAAATCAAAAAGATACAGCCACCCCAATGTTTGGGACGCCTCTGTTTACAAGAACCTCGTTTACCGTACAAGTTCAATATCACAGAAAGTGAAAAATGGATAAAGAACTTGTGGTACTTACGTACAATGCAGTATCACTCAGCAGTGAAATCTATGCCATCAGGCCCGTAGCAGCACAATGAGTGGATTCAGGTACGATGATTCTAACTGAAATAAGTCACACAGAAGAAGAAACATCATAAGATATCAGTAATACACGGAATGTAAACTTGGCTACACAGGAACTGAATTACAGAACAGAACAGGGTCTCAAATTTAGAAAACCAACTTATGCTTGTTTAAGGGTAAAGGTGAGTTGGGGTGCTGCATAAAACCAGAGATTGAAATGAGCACAGATAAAGTTCCTTAAGCCAAATATGGAATAGACAAGAGCTACTCCTTGCTCAACGAAATGGACTCAACACCCCATATTAAACGCCTAAGAATGTACCTGACTCTTAAGTATCTTAAAACCTATGGATTGCTATGTCTCCGAAAGAGAATCAAGCATGTGTACAGGGACATAAACGCAGCAGTGATAGGATTGGAGAGGTTCGGTGAGCAAATGAAGACCCTTTGAAGTCATATTGCATGGTACCCATTCCACGGGTTTCAACTACCCAGGTTTAAGGTATTCTTCCTTCAGCTAAAACATGCATGTGGAACCTAGAGTATGATCAACCATGTGATCGGGAGACGTGTTCAAATATGTCTCAGTTTTCGTACCCTGGTACTCGGGTGCAACATTCCAGACGCTTTACTAACACTCTCCCGACTTGGAGAGTCAGTCCCTTTAACCTCCTGTTTGGCCCAGTTTGCAATTTCTGCGGAAGATGAACAGGAATAGCGAGAACCAATGAGAGACTAGCTGGAGGTGTCTGGACGGGCAAATTTAACTCTCATTTCCCACCAGGAAGAGGAAATAACCAAAGGCTCAGCGTGCCGTGCCGGAACCAGATTAGGGCCTGAAGCCATCCTGCGGTGTTGCGGCCAGCTCACAAGAAAACGAGTTGAAGAAAGGAGCTCAGGGGCACTGTAATTCACAAACCTGCAGAGTTATAAATGACAGCAATCGTCCAAAAATATACTGAAGTAAGGCTGCCAAGAGGACTTGAAAGCGGGGCAGAATTGCAGGAAACCGATTTCAGGAGGTAGACTGGAATTGCATTGAAAGCATAGGAAAAGAGGCAGAACGTCCACAATGATGCACTTGGCCAAAAAGGGCGTATGCGTTTTTTCCTGAATATATTCAGGAAAGAACGCATACGCCCTTTTTGGCCAACCAAGCAAGCTTGCAAAGGAAATCTGCACTACAATGAAGTCTCACTTCCCCCCGGTCAAAAGGGCCATCTGAAAAAAGTGTAAAATCCAGAAAGGCAGGACAGGCCATGGAGAACTGGGAGCCTTGTTATGCTGATGGGCGGGATGTAAATTGCCAACAGACACTCGGGAGAAGTGTATGGTGTTTCCTGAAACATCTAGAAAACAAAGCAACAGAGCCTAGGGCACTTCCACTTATGGTCCTATAGCTTAGGGAAATTAAAATAAAAAAGATACAGCCACCCCAATGTTTGGGACGCCTCTGTTTACAAGAACCTCGTTTACCATACAAGTTCAATATCACAGAAAGTGAAAAATGGATAAAGAACTTGTGGTACTTACGTACAATGCAGTATCACTCAGCAGTGAAATCTATGCCATCAGGCCCGTAGCAGCACAATGAGTGGATTCAGGTACGATGATTCTAACTGAAATAAGTCACACAGAAAAAGAAACATCATAAGATATCAGTAATACACGGAATGTAAACTTGGCTACACAGGAACTGAATTACAGAACAGAACAGGGTCTCAAATTTAGAAAACCAACTTATGCTTGTTTAAGGGTAAAGGTGAGTTGGGGTGCTGCATAAAACCAGAGATTGAAATGAGCACAGATAAAGTTCCTTAAGCCAAATATGGAATAGACAAGAGCTACTCCTTGCTCAACGAAATGGACTCAACACCCCATATTAAACGCCTAAGAATGTACCTGACTCTTAAGTATCTTAAAACCTATGGATTGCTATGTCTCCGAAAGAGAATCAAGCATGTGTACAGGGATATAAACGCAGCAGTGATAGGATTGGAGAGGTTCGGTGAGCAAATGAAGACCCTTTGAAGTCATATTGCATGGTACCCATTCCACGGGTTTCAACTACCCAGGTTTAAGGTATTCTTCCTTCAGCTAAAACATGCATGTGGAACCTAGAGTATGATCAACCATGTGATCGGGAGACGTGTTCAAATATGTCTCAGATTTCGTACCCTGGTACTCGGGTGCAACATTCCAGACGCTTTACTAACACTCTCCCGACTTGGAGAGTCAGTCCCTTTAACCTCCTGTTTGGCCCAGTTTGCAATTTCTGCGGAAGATGAACAGGAATAGCGAGAACCAATGAGAGACTAGCTGGAGGTGTCTGGACGGGCAAATTTAACTCTCATTTCCCACCAGGAAGAGGAAATAACCAAAGGCTCAGCGTGCCGTGCCGGAACCAGATTAGGGCCTGAAGCCATCCTGTGGTGTTGCGGCCAGCTCACAAGAAAACGAGTTGAAGAAAGGAGCTCAGGGGCACTGTAATTCACAAACCTGCAGAGTTATAAATGACAGCAATCGTCCAAAAATATACTGAAGTAAGGCTGCCAAGAGGACTTGAAAGCGGGGCAGAATTGCAGGAAACCGATTTCAGGACGTAGACTGGAATTGCATTGAAAGCATAGGAAAAGAGGCAGAACGTCCACAATGATGCACTTGGCCAAAAAGGGCGTATGCGTTTTTTCCTGAATATATTCAGGAAAAAACGCATACGCCCTTTTTGGCCAACCAAGCAAGCTTGCAAAGGAAATCTGCACTACAATGAAGTCTCACTTCCCCCCGGTCAAAAGGGCCATCTGAAAAAAGTGTAAAATCCAGAAAGGCAGGACAGGCCATGGAGAACTGGGAGCCTTGTTATGCTGATGGGCGGGATGTAAATTGCCAACAGACACTCGGGAGAAGTGTATGGTGTTTCCTGAAACATCTAAAAAACAAAGCAACAGAGCCTAGGGCACTTCCACTTATGGTCCTATAGCTTAGGGAAATTAAAATCAAAAAGACACAGCCACCCCAAAGTTTGGGACGGCTCTCTTTACAAGAACCTCGTTTACGGTACAAGTTCAGTATCGCAGAAAGTGAAAAATGGATGAAGATGTTCTGGTACTTACGTACAATGCAGTATCACTCAGCAATGACATCTATGTCATCAGGCCCGTAGCAGCATAATGAGTGGATTCAGGTATGATGATTCTAACTGAAAGAAGTCACACAGAAAAAGAAACATCATAAGATATCACTAATACACGGAATGTAAACTTGGCTACACAGGAACTGGATTACAAAACAGAACAGGGTCTCAAATTTAGAAAACCAACTTATGCTTGCTTAAGGGGAAAGGTGAGTTGGGGTGCTGCATAAAACCAGAGATTGAAATGAGCACAGATAAAGTTCCTTAAGCCAAATATGGAATACACAAGAGCTACTCCTTGCTCAACGAAATGGACTCAACACCCCATATTAAACGCCTAAGAATGTACCTGACTACTAAGTATCTTAAAACCTATGGATTGCTATGTCTCCGAAAGAGAATCAAGCGAGTGCACAGGGGCATAAACGCAGCAGTGATAGGATTGGAGAGGTTCGGTGAGCAAATGAAGACCCTTTGAAGTCATATTGCATGGTACCCATTCCACGGGTCTCAACTCTCCAGGTTTAAGGGATTCTTCCTTCAGCTAAAACATGCATGTGGAACCCAGAGTATGATCAACCGTGTGATCGGGAGACGTGTTCAAATATGTCTCCGTTCTCGTCCCCTGGTACTCGGGTGCAACATTCCAGACGCTTTACTAACACTCTCCCGACTTGGAGAGTCAGTGCCTTTAACCTCCTGTTTGGCCCAGTTTGCAATTTCTGCGGAAGATGAACAGGAATACGGAGAACCAATGAGAGACTAGCTGGAGGTGTCTGGACGGGCAAATTTAACTCTCATTTCCCACCAGGAAGAGGAATTAACCAAAGGCTCAGCGTGCCGTGCCGGAACCACATTAGGGCCTGAAGCAATCCTGCGGTGTTGCGGCCAGCTCACAAGAAAGCGAGTTGAAGAAAGGAGCTCAGGGGCACTGTAATTCACAAACCTGCAGAGTTATAAATGACAGCTATCGTCCAAAAATATACTGAAGTAAGGCTGCCAAGAGGACTTGAAAGCGGGGCAGAATTGCAGGAAACCGATTTCAGGAGGTAGACTGGAATTGCATTTAAAGCATAGGAAAAGAGGCAGAACGTCCACAATGATGCACTTGGCCAAAAAGGGCGTATGCGTTTTTTCCTGAATATATTCAGGAAAAAACGCATACGCCCTTTTTGGCCAACCAAGCAAGCTTGCAAAGGAAATCTGCACTACAATGAAGTCTCACTTCCCCCCGGTCAAAAGGGCCATCTGAAAAAAGTGTAAAATCCAGAAAGGCAGGACAGGCCATGGAGAACTGGGAGCCTTGTTATGCTGATGGGCGGGATGTAAATTGCCAACAGCCACTCGGGAGAAGTGTATGTGTTTCCTGAAACATCTAAAAAACAAAGCAACAGAGCCTAGGGCACTTCCACTTATGGTCCTATAGCTTAGGGAAATTAAAATCAAAAAGACACAGCCACCCCAAAGTTTGGGACGGCTCTGTTTACAAGAACCTCGTTTACGGTACAAGTTCAATATCACAGAAAGTGAAAAATGGATGAAGAAGTTGTGGTACTTACGTACAATGCAATATCACTCAGCAATGACATCTATGTCATCAGGCCCGTAGCAGCATAATGAGTGGATTCAGGTATGATGATTCTAACTGAAAGAAGTCACACAGAAAAAGAAACATCATAAGATATCACTAATACACAGAATGTAAACTTGGCTACACAGGAACTGGATTACAAAACAGAACAGGGTCTCAAATTTAGAAAACCAACTTATGCTTGCTTAAGGGGAAAGGTGAGTTGGGGTGCTGCATAAAACCAGAGATTGAAATGAGCACAGATAAAGTTCCTTAAGCCAAATATGGAATAGACAAGAGCTACTCCTTGCTCAACGAAATGGACTCAACACCCCATATTAAACGCCTAAGAATGTACCTGACTAGTAAGTATCTTAAAACCTATGGATTGCTATGTCTCCCGAAGAGAATGAAGCGTGTGTACAGGGGAATAAACACAGCAGTGATAGGATTGGAGAGGTTCAGTGAGCAAATGAAGACCCTTTGAAGTCATATTGCATGGTACCCATTCCACGGGTCTCAACTCTCCAGGTTTAAGGGATTCTTCCTTCAGCTAAAACATGCATGTGGAACCCAGAGTATGATCAACCGTGTGATCGGGAGACGTCTTCAAATATGTCTCCGTTCTCATCCCCTGGTACTCGGGTGCAACATTCCAGACGCTTTACTAACACTCTCCCGACTTGGAGAGTCAGTGCCTTTAACCTCCTGTTTGGCCCAGTTTGCAATTTCTGCGGAAGATGAACAGGAATAGGGAGAACCAATGAGAGACTAGCTGGAGGTGTCTGGACGGGCAAATTTAACTCTCATTTCCCACCAGGAAGAGGAATTAACCAAAGGCTCAGCGTGCCGTGCCAGAACCACATTAGGGCCTGAAGCAATCCTGCGGTGTTGCGGCCAGCTCACAAGAAAGCGAGTTGAAGAAAGGAGCTCAGGGGCACTGTAATTCACAAACCTGCAGAGTTATAAATGACAGCTATCGTCCAAAAATATACTGAAGTAAGGCTGCCAAGAGGACTTGAAAGCGGGGCAGAATTGCAGGAAACCGATTTCAGGAGGTAGACTGGAATTGCATTGAAAGCATAGGAAAAGAGGCAGAACGTCCACAATGATGCACTTGGCCAAAAAGGGCGTATGCGTTTTTTCCTGAATATATTCAGGAAAAAACGCATACGCCCTTTTTGGCCAACCAAGCAAGCTTGCAAAGGAAATCTGCACTACAATGAAGTCTCACTTCCCCCCGGTCAAAAGGGCCATCTGAAAAAAGTGTAAAATCCAGAAAGGCAGGACAGGCCATGGAGAACTGGGAGCCTTGTTATGCTGATGGGCGGGATGTAAATTGCCAACAGCCACTCCGGAGAAGTGTATGGTGTTTCCTGAAACATCTAAAAAACAAAGCAACAGAGCCCAGGGCACTTCCACTTATGGTCCTATAGCTTAGGGAAATGAAAATCAAAAAGACACAGCCACCCCAAAGTTTGGGACAGCTCTGTTTACAAGAACCTCGTTTACGGTACAAGTTCAATATCACAGAAAGTGAAAAATGGATGAAGAAGTTGTGGTACTTACGTACAATGCAATATCACTCAGCAATGACATCTATGTCATCAGGCCCGTAGCAGCATAATGAGTGGATTCAGGTATGATGATTCTAACTGAAAGAAGTCACACAGAAAAAGAAACATCATAAGATATCACTAATACACGGAATGTAAACTTGGCTACACAGGAACTGGATTACAAAACAGAACAGGGTCTCAAATTTAGAAAACCAACTTATGCTTGCTTAAGGGGAAAGGTGAGTTGGGGTGCTGCATAAAACCAGAGATTGAAATGAGCACAGATAAAGTTCCTTAAGCCAAATATGGAATAGACAAGAGCTACTCCTTGCTCAACGAAATGGACTCAACACCCCATATTAAACGCCTAAGAATGTACCTGACTAGTAAGTATCTTAAAACCTATGGATTGCTATGTCTCCAAAAGAGAATCAAGCGTGTGTACAGGGGCATAAACGCAGCAGTTATAGGATTGGAGAGGTTCGGTGAGCAAATGAAGACCCTTTGAAGTCATATTGCATGGTACCCATTCCACGGGTCTCAACTCTCCAGGTTTAAGGGATTCTTCCTTCAGCTAAAACATGCATGTGGAACCCAGAGTATGATCAACCGTGTGATCGGGAGACGTGTTCAAATATGTCTCCGTTCTCGTCCCCTGGTACTCGGGTGCAACATTCCAGACGCTTTACTAACACTCTCCCGACTTGGAGGGTCAGTGCCTTTAACCTCCTGTTTGGCCCAGTTTGCAATTTCTGCGGAAGATGAACAGGAATAGGGAGAACCAATGAGAGACTAGCTGGAGGTGTCTGGACGGGCAAATTTAACTCTCATTTCCCACCAGGAAGAGGAATTAACCAAAGGCTCAGCGTGCCGTGCCGGAACCACATTAGGGCCTGAAGCAATCCTGCGGTGTTGCGGCCAGCTCACAAGAAAGCGAGTTGAAGAAAGGAGCTCAGGGGCACTGTAATTCACAAACCTGCAGAGTTATAAATGACAGCTATCGTCCAAAAATATACTGAAGTAAGGCTGCCAAGAGGACTTGAAAGCGGGGCAGAATTGCAGGAAACCGATTTCAGGACGTAGACTGGAATTGCATTGAAAGCATAGGAAAAGAGGCAGAACGTCCACAATGATGCACTTGGCCAAAAAGGGCGTATGCGTTTTTTCCTGAATATATTCAGGAAAAAACGTATACGCCCTTTTTGGCCAACCAAGCAAGCTTGCAAAGGAAATCTGCACTACAATGAAGTCTCACTTCCCCCCGGTCAAAAGGGCCATCTGAAAAAAGTGTAAAATCCAGAAAGGCAGGACAGGCCATGGAGAACTGGGAGCCTTGTTATGCTGATGGGCGGGATGTAAATTGCCAACAGCCACTAGGGAGAAGTGTATGTGTTTCCTGAAACATCTAAAAAACAAAGCAACAGAGCCTAGGGCACTTCCACTTATGGTCCTATAGCTTAGGGAAATGAAAATCAAAAAGACACAGCCACCCCAAAGTTTGGGACGGCTCTGTTTACAAGAACCTCGTTTACGGTACAAGTTCAATATCACAGAAAGTGAAAAATGGATGAAGAAGTTGTGGTACTTACGTACAATGCAATATCACTCAGCAATGACATCTATGTCATCAGGCCCGTAGCAGCATAATGAGTGGATTCAGGTATGATGATTCTAACTGAAAGAAGTCACACAGAAAAAGAAACATCATAAGATATCACTAATACACGGAATGTAAACTTGGCTACACAGGAACTGGATTACAAAACAGAACAGGGTCTCAAATTTAGAAAACCAACTTATGCTTGCTTAAGGGGAAAGGTGAGTTGGGGTGCTGCATAAAACCAGAGATTGAAATGAGCACAGATAAAGTTCCTTAAGCCAAATATGGAATAGACAAGAGCTACTCCTTGCTCAACGAAATGGACTCAACACCCCATATTAAACGCCTAAGAATGTACCTGACTAGTAAGTATCTTAAAACCTATGGATTGCTATGTCTCCGAAAGAGAATCAAGCGTGTGTACAGGGGCATAAACGCAGCAGTGATAGGATTGGAGAGGTTCGGTGAGCAAATGAAGACCCTTTGAAGTCATATTGCATGGTACCCATTCCACGGGTCTCAACTCTCCAGGTTTAAGGGATTCTTCCTTCAGCTAAAACATGCATGTGGAACCCAGAGTATGATCAACCGTGTGATCGGGAGACGTGTTCAAATATGTCTCCGTTCTCGTCCCCTGGTACTCGGGTGCAACATTCCAGACGCTTTACTAACACTCTCCCGACTTGGAGAGTCAGTGCCTTTAACCTCCTGTTTGGCCCAGTTTGCAATTTCTGCGGAAGATGAACAGGAATAGGGAGAACCAATGAGAGACTAGCTGGAGGTGTCTGGACGGGCAAATTTAACTCTCATTTCCCACCAGGAAGAGGAATTAACCAAAGGCTCAGCGTGCCGTGCCGGAACCACATTAGGGCCTGAAGCAATCCTGCGGTGTTGCGGCCAGCTCACAAGAAAGCGAGTTGAAGAAAGGAGCTCAGGGGCACTGTAATTCACAAACCTGCAGAGTTATAAATGACAGCTATCGTCCAAAAATATACTGAAGTAAGGCTGCCAAGAGGACTTGAAAGCGGGGCAGAATTGCAGGAAACCGATTTCAGGAGTTAGACTGGAATTGCATTGAAAGCATAGGAAAAGAGGCAGAACGTCCACAATGATGCACTTGGCCAAAAAGGGCGTATGCGTTTTTTCCTGAATATATTCAGGAAAAAACGCATACGCCCTTTTTGGCCAACCAAGCAAGCTTGCAAAGGAAATCTGCACTACAATGAAGTCTCACTTCCCCCCGGTCAAAAGGGCCATCTGAAAAAAGTGTAAAATCCAGAAAGGCAGGACAGGCCATGGAGAACTGGGAGCCTTGTTATGCTGATGGGCGGGATGTAAATTGCCAACAGCCACTCGGGAGAAGTGTATGGTGTTTCCTGAAACATCTAAAAAACAAAGCAACAGAGCCTAGGGCACTTCCACTTATGGTCCAATAGCTTAGGGAAATGAAAATCAAAAAGACACAGCCACCCCAAAGTTTGGGACGGCTCTGTTTACAAGAACCTCATTTACGGTACAAGTTCAATATCGCAGAAAGTGAAAAATGGATGAAGAAGTTGTGGTACTTACGTACAATGCAATATCACTCAGCAATGACCTCTATGTCATCAGGCCCGTAGCAGCATAATGAGTGGATTCAGGTATGATGATTCTAACTGAAAGAAGTCACACAGAAAAAGAAACATCATAAGATATCACTAATACACGGAATGTAAACTTGGCTACACAGGAACTGGATTACAAAACAGAACAGGGTCTCAAATTTAGAAAACCAACTTATGCTTGCTTAAGGGGAAAGGTGAGTTGGGGTGCTGCATAAAACCAGAGATTGAAATGAGCACAGATAAAGTTCCTTAAGCCAAATATGGAATAGACAAGAGCTACTCCTTGCTCAACGAAATGGACTCAACACCCCATATTAAACGCCTAAGAATGTACCTGACTAGTAAGTATCTTAAAACCTATGGATTGCTATGTCTCCGAAAGAGAATCAAGCGTGTGTACAGGGGCATAAACGCAGCAGTGATAGGATTGGAGAGGTTCGGTGAGCAAATGAAGACCCTTTGAAGTCATATTGCATGGTACCCATTCCACGGGTCTCAACTCTCCAGGTTTAAGGGATTCTTCCTTCAGCTAAAACATGCATGTGGAACCCAGAGTATGATCAACCGTGTGATCGGGAGACGTGTTCAAATATGTCTCCGTTCTCGTCCCCTGGTACTCGGGTGCAACATTCCAGACGCTTTACTAACACTCTCCCGACTTGGAGAGTCAGTGCCTTTAACCTCCTGTTTGGCCCAGTTTGCAATTTCTGCGGAAGATGAACAGGAATAGGGAGAACCAATGAGAGACTAGCTGGAGGTGTCTGGACGGGCAAATTTAACTCTCATTTCCCACCAGGAAGAGGAATTAACCAAAGGCTCAGCGTGCCGTGCCGGAACCACATTAGGGCCTGAAGCAATCCTGCGGTGTTGCGGCCAGCTCACAAGAAAGCGAGTTGAAGAAAGGAGCTCAGGGGCACTGTAATTCACAAACCTGCAGAGTTATAAATGACAGCTATCGTCCAAAAATATACTGAAGTA
The DNA here is from genome assembly GCF_963455315.2 of Globicephala melas. Taxonomy (NCBI): domain Eukaryota; kingdom Metazoa; phylum Chordata; class Mammalia; order Artiodactyla; family Delphinidae; genus Globicephala; species Globicephala melas. The sequence goes on along the minus strand of NW_027207438.1, from coordinate 335,212 downwards.
AGGCTGCCAAGAGGACTTGAAAGCGGGGCAGAATTGCAGGAAACCGATTTCAGGAGGTAGACTGGAATTGCATTGAAAGCATAGGAAAAGAGGCAGAACGTCCACAATGATGCACTTGGCCAAAAAGGGCGTATGCGTTTTTTCCTGAATATATTCAGGAAAAAACGCATACGCCCTTTTTGGCCAACCAAGCAAGCTTGCAAAGGAAATCTGCACTACAATGAAGTCTCACTTCCCCCCGGTCAAAAGGGCCATCTGAAAAAAGTGTAAAATCCAGAAAGGCAGGACAGGCCATGGAGAACTGGGAGCCTTGTTATGCTGATGGGCGGGATGTAAATTGCCAACAGCCACTCGGGAGAAGTGTATGGTGTTTCCTGAAACATCTAAAAAACAAAGCAACAGAGCCTAGGGCACTTCCACTTATGGTCCAATAGCTTAGGGAAATGAAAATCAAAAAGACACAGCCACCCCTAAGTTTGGGACGGCTCTGTTTACAAGAACCTCATTTACGGTACAAGTTCAATATCGCAGAAAGTGAAAAATGGATGAAGAAGTTGTGGTACTTACGTACAATGCAATATCACTCAGCAATGACCTCTATGTCATCAGGCCCGTAGCAGCATAATGAGTGGATTCAGGTATGATGATTCTATCTGAAAGAAGTCACACAGAAAAAGAAACATCATAAGATATCACTAATACACGGAATGTAAACTTGGCTACACAGGAACTGGATTACAAAACAGAACAGGGTCTCAAATTTAGAAAACCAACTTATGCTTGCTTAAGGGGAAAGGTGAGTTGGGGTGCTGCATAAAACCAGAGATTGAAATGAGCACAGACAAAGTTCCTTAAGCCAAATATGGAATAGACAAGAGCTACTCCTTGCTCAACGAAATGGACTCAACACCCCATATTAAACGCCTAAGAATGTACCTGACTAGTAAGTATCTTAAAACCTATGGATTGCTATGTCTCCGAAAGAGAATCAAGCGTGGGTACAGGGACATAAACGCAGCAGTGATAGGATTGGAGAGGTTCGGTGAGCAAATGAAGACCCTTTGAAGTCATATTGCATGGTACCCATTCCACGGGTCTCAACTCTCCAGGTTTAAGGGATTCTTCCTTCAGCTAAAACATGCATGTGGAACCCAGAGTATGATCAACCGTGTGATCGGGAGACGTCTTCAAATATGTCTCCGTTCTCGTCCCCTGGTACTCGGGTGCAACATTCCAGATGCTTTACTAACACTCTCCCGACTTGGAGAGTCAGTGCCTTTAACCTCCTGTTTGGCCCAGTTTGCAATTTCTGCGGAAGATGAACAGGAATAGGGAGAACCAATGAGAGACTAGCTGGAGGTGTCTGGACGGGCAAATTTAACTCTCATTTCCCACCAGGAAGAGGAATTAACCAAAGGCTCAGCGTGCCGTGCCGGAACCACATTAGGGCCTGAAGCAATCCTGCGGTGTTGCGGCCAGCTCACAAGAAAGCGAGTTGAAGAAAGGAGCTCAGGGGCACTGTAATTCACAAACCTGCAGAGTTATAAATGACAGCTATCGTCCAAAAATATACTGAAGTAAGGCTGCCAAGAGGACTTGAAAGCGGGGCAGAATTGCAGGAAACCGATTTCAGGAGGTAGACTGGAATTGCATTGAAAGCATAGGAAAAGAGGCAGAACGTCCACAATGATGCACTTGGCCAAAAAGGGCGTATGCGTTTTTTCCTGAATATATTCAGGAAAAAACGCATACGCCCTTTTTGGCCAACCAAGCAAGCTTGCAAAGGAAATCTGCACTACAATGAAGTCTCACTTCCCCCCGGTCAAAAGGGCCATCTGAAAAAAGTGTAAAATCCAGAAAGGCAGGACAGGCCATGGAGAACTGGGAGCCTTGTTATGCTGATGGGCGGGATGTAAATTGCCAACAGACACTCGGGAGAAGTGTATGGTGTTTCCTGAAACATCTAAAAAACAAAGCAACAGAGCCTAGGGCACTTCCACTTATGGTCCTATAGCTTAGGGAAATGAAAATCAAAAAGACACAGCCACCCCAAAGTTTGGGACGGCTCTGTTTACAAGAACCTCGTTTACGGTACAAGTTCAATATCGCAGAAAGTGAAAAATGGATGAAGAAGTTGTGGTACTTACGTACAATGCAATATCACTCAGCAATGACATCTATGTCATCAGGCCCGTAGCAGCATAATGAGTGGATTCAGGTATGATGATTCTAACTGAAAGAAGTCACACAGAAAAAGAAACATCATAAGATATCACTAATACACGGAATGTAAACTTGGCTACACAGGAACTGGATTACAAAACAGAACAGGGTCTCAAATTTAGAAAACCAACTTATGCTTGCTTAAGGGGAAAGGTGAGTTGGGGTGCTGCATAAAACCAGAGATTGAAATGAGCACAGATAAAGTTCCTTAAGCCAAATATGGAATAGACAAGAGCTACTCCTTGCTCAACGAAATGGACTCAACACCCCATATTAAACGCCTAAGAATGTACCTGACTAGTAAGTATCTTAAAACCTATGGATTGCTATGTCTCCGAAAGAGAATCATGCGTGTGTACAGGGGCATAAACGCAGCAGTGATAGGATTGGAGAGGTTCGGTGAGCAAATGAAGACCCTTTGAAGTCATATTGCATGGTACCCATTCCACGGGTCTCAACTCTCCAGGTTTAAGGGATTCTTCCTTCAGCTAAAACATGCATGTGGAACCCAGAGTATGATCAACCGTGTGATCGGGAGACGTGTTCAAATATGTCTCCGTTCTCGTCCCCTGGTACTCGGGTGCAACATTCCAGACGCTTTACTAACACTCTCCCGACTTGGAGAGTCAGTGCCTTTAACCTCCTGTTTGGCCCAGTTTGCAATTTCTGCGGAAGATGAACAGGAATAGGGAGAACCAATGAGAGACTAGCTGGAGGTGTCTGGACGGGCAAATTTAACTCTCATTTCCCACCAGGAAGAGGAATTAACCAAAGGCTCAGCGTGCCGTGCCGGAACCACATTAGGGCCTGAAGCAATCCTGCGGTGTTGCGGCCAGCTCACAAGAAAGCGAGTTGAAGAAAGGAGCTCAGGGGCACTGTAATTCACAAACCTGCAGAGTTATAAATGACAGCTATCGTCCAAAAATATACTGAAGTAAGGCTGCCAAGAGGACTTGAAAGCGGGGCAGAATTGCAGGAAACCGATTTCAGGAGGTAGACTGGAATTGCATTGAAAGCATAGGAAAAGAGGCAGAACGTCCACAATGATGCACTTGGCCAAAAAGGGCGTATGCGTTTTTTCCTGAATATATTCAGGAAAAAACGCATACGCCCTTTTTGGCCAACCAAGCAAGCTTGCAAAGGAAATCTGCACTACAATGAAGTCTCACTTCCCCCCGGTCAAAAGGGCCATCTGAAAAAAGTGTAAAATCCAGAAAGGCAGGACAGGCCATGGAGAACTGGGAGCCTTGTTATGCTGATGGGCGGGATGTAAACTGCCAACAGACACTCGGGAGAAGTGTATGGTGTTTCCTGAAACATCTAAAAAACAAAGCAACAGAGCCTAGGGCACTTCCACTTATGGTCCTATAGCTTAGGGAAATTAAAATCAAAAAGACACAGCCACCCCAATGTTTGGGACGCCTCTGTTTACAAGAACCTCGTTTACCGTACAAGTTCAATATCACAGAAAGTGAAAAATGGATAAAGAACTTGTGGTACTTACGTACAATGCAGTATCACTCAGCAGTGAAATCTATGTCATCAGGCCCGTAGCAGCACAATGAGTGGATTCAGGTACGATGATTCTAACTGAAATAAGTCACACAGAAAAAGAAACATCATAAGATATCAGTAATACACGGAATGTAAACTTGGCTACACAGGAACTGAATTACAGAACAGAACAGGGTCTCAAATTTAGAAAACCAACTTATGCTTGTTTAAGGGTAAAGGTGAGTTGGGGTGCTGCATAAAACCAGAGATTGAAATGAGCACAGATAAAGTTCCTTAAGCCAAATATGGAATACACAAGAGCTACTCCTTGCTCAACGAAATGGACTCAACACCGCATATTAAATGCCTAAGAATGTACCTGACTCTTAAGTATCTTAAAACCTATGGATTGCTATGTCTCCGAAAGAGAATCAAGCATGTGTACAGGGACATAAACGCAGCAGTGATAGGATTGGAGAGGTTCGGTGAGCAAATGAAGACCCTTTGAAGTCATATTGCATGGTACCCATTCCACGGGTTTCAACTACCCAGGTTTAAGGTATTCTTCCTTCAGCTAAAACATGCATGTGGAACCTAGAGTATGATCAACCATGTGATCGGGAGACGTGTTCAAATATGTCTCAGTTTTCGTACCCTGGTACTCGGGTGCAACATTCCAGACGCTTTACTAACACTCTCCCGACTTGGAGAGTCAGTCCCTTTAACCTCCTGTTTGGCCCAGTTTGCAATTTCTGCGGAAGATGAACAGGAATAGCGAGAACCAATGAGAGACTAGCTGGAGGTGTCTGGACGGGCAAATTTAACTCTCATTTCCCACCAGGAAGAGGAAATAACCAAAGGCTCAGCGTGCCGTGCCGGAACCAGATTAGGGCCTGAAGCCATCCTGCGGTGTTGCGGCCAGCTCACAAGAAAACGAGTTGAAGAAAGGAGCTCAGGGGCACTGTAATTCACAAACCTGCAGAGTTATAAATGACAGCTATCGTCCAAAAATATACTGAAGTAAGGCTGCCAAGAGGACTTGAAAGCGGGGCAGAATTGCAGGAAACCGATTTCAGGAGGTAGACTGGAATTGCATTGAAAGCATAGGAAAAGAGGCAGAACGTCCACAATGATGCACTTGGCCAAAAAGGGCGTATGCGTTTTTTCCTGAATATATTCAGGAAAAAACGCATACGCCCTTTTTGGCCAACCAAGCAAGCTTGCAAAGGAAATCTGCACTACAATGAAGTCTCACTTCCCCCCGGTCAAAAGGGCCATATGAAAAAAGTGTAAAATCCAGAAAGGCAGGACAGGCCATGGAGAACTGGGAGCCTTGTTATGCTGATGGGCGGGATGTAAATTGCCAACAGACACTCGGGAGAAGTGTATGGTGTTTCCTGAAACATCTAAAAAACAAAGCAACAGAGCCTAGGGCACTTCCACTTATGGTCCTATAGCTTAGGGAAATTAAAATCAAAAAGACACAGCCACCCCAATGTTTGGGACGCCTCTGTTTACAAGAACCTCGTTTACCGTACAAGTTCAATATCACAGAAAGTGAAAAATGGATAAAGAACTTGTGGTACTTACGTACAATGCAGTATCACTCAGCAGTGAAATCTATGTCATCAGGCCCGTAGCAGCACAATGAGTGGATTCAGGTACGATGATTCTAACTGAAATAAGTCACACAGAAAAAGAAACATCATAAGATATCAGTAATACACGGAATGTAAACTTGGCTACACAGGAACTGAATTACAGAACAGAACAGGGTCTCAAATTTAGAAAACCAACTTATGCTTGTTTAAGGGTAAAGGTGAGTTGGGGTGCTGCATAAAACCAGAGATTGAAATGAGCACAGATAAAGTTCCTTAAGCCAAATATGGAATAGACAAGAGCTACTCCTTGCTCAACGAAATGGACTCAACACCGCATATTAAACGCCTAAGAATGTACCTGACTCTTAAGTATCTTAAAACCTATGGATTGCTATGTCTCCGAAAGAGAATCAAGCATGTGTACAGGGACATAAACGCAGCAGTGATAGGATTGGAGAGGTTCGGTGAGCAAATGAAGACCCTTTGAAGTCATATTGCATGGTACCCATTCCACGGGTTTCAACTACCCAGGTTTAAGGTATTCTTCCTTCAGCTAAAACATGCATGTGGAACCTAGAGTATGATCAACCATGTGATCGGGAGACGTGTTCAAATATGTCTCAGTTTTCGTACCCTGGTACTCGGGTGCAACATTCCAGACGCTTTACTAACACTCTCCCGACTTGGAGAGTCAGTCCCTTTAACCTCCTGTTTGGCCCAGTTTGCAATTTCTGCGGAAGATGAACAGGAATAGCGAGAACCAATGAGAGACTAGCTGGAGGTGTCTGGACGGGCAAATTTAACTCTCATTTCCCACCAGGAAGAGGAAATAACCAAAGGCTCAGCGTGCCGTGCCGGAACCAGATTAGGGCCTGAAGCCATCCTGCAGTGTTGCGGCCAGCTCACAAGAAAACGAGTTGAAGAAAGGAGCTCAGGGGCACTGTAATTCACAAACCTGCAGAGTTATAAATGACAACTATCGTCCAAAAATATACTGAAGTAAGGCTGCCAAGAGGACTTGAAAGCGGGGCAGAATTGCAGGAAACCGATTTCAGGAGGTAGACTGGAATTGCATTGAAAGCATAGGAAAAGAGGCAGAACGTCCACAATGATGCACTTGGCCAAAAAGGGCGTATGCGTTTTTTCCTGAATATATTCAGGAAAGAACGCATACGCCCTTTTTGGCCAACCAAGCAAGCTTGCAAAGGAAATCTGCACTACAATGAAGTCTCACTTCCCCCCGGTCAAAAGGGCCATATGAAAAAAGTGTAAAATCCAGAAAGGCAGGACAGGCCATGGAGAACTGGGAGCCTTGTTATGCTGATGGGCGGGACGTAAATTGCCAACAGACACTCGGGAGAAGTGTATGGTGTTTCCTGAAACATCTAAAAAACAAAGCAACAGAGCCTAGGGCACTTCCACTTATGGTCCTATAGCTTAGGGAAATTAAAATCAAAAAGACACAGCCACCCCAAAATTTGGGACGGCTCTTTTTACAGGAATCTCTTCTGCGGCACAAGTTAAATATCCCAGAGAGCAAATAATGGATAAAGAAGTTGCGGTACTTATGTACAACAGAATACCACTCAGCAATGAAATCTATGTCACCAGGCCCGTACCAGCATAATGAGTGGATTGAGGCACGATGATTCTAAGTGAAATAAGTCACACAGAAAAAGAAACATCATAAGGTATCACTAATACACGGAATGTGAACTTGGCTACACATGAACTGAATTACAAAACAGAACAAGGTCTCAAATTTAGAAAACCAACTTATGCTTGCTTAAGGGGGAAGGTGAGTTGGGGTGCTGCATAAAAGCAGAGTTTGAAATTAGCACAGATACCGTTCCATAAGCCAAATATGTAATAGACAAGACCTACCCCTTGCTCAACGAAATGGATTCAACAATGAGGTATCACCTCACACCTGGTAGAATAGGCATCATAGAAAATCTACAAACAAAAAATGCTGGAAAAGGTGTGGAGAAAAGGAACCCTCTTCCACAATTGTTGGGAATATAAATTGATACAGTCATTATGGAGAACAATATGGAATTTCTTAAGAAACTAACAATAGAATTACCATATGATACAGCAATCCCAGTACTGGACATATACCCAGACAAAACCATAAATCAAAAAGTGTCATTCACCGCAATGTTCATTGCATCACTATTTACAATATCGAGGTAATGGAAGCAACCTAAATGCCCACAGACAGACGAATGCATAAAGCTGTGGTACATATATAAAATGGAATATTACTAAGCCATGAAAAGGAATGAAATTGGGTCATTTGTAGAGACGTCGATGGATCTAGAGACTGTCATACAGAGTGAAGTAAGTCAGAAAGAGAAAAACAAATCTTGTATATTCATGCATATATGTGGAACCTAGAAAAACTGTACAGATTAACCATTTTGCAAGGCATAAATAGAGCAACAGATGTAGACAACAAACGTATGGACAACAAGGGGGGAAAGCTGTTGGGGGGGTGGTGGTGGGAGGAGTTGAGAGACTGGGATTGGCATGTATACATTTATATGTATAAAATAGATAACCAATAAGAACCTGCTGTATAAAAATATAAAATAAAATTCAAAATTAAAAAGAAATAAAATTTAAAAAATAAAACAGAAAAAACAATTATTCCCTGCACATACATGTATTTATATGAATAAATTATTTCCATGCTTATATCTGTAAATACAAAAAAGAGGAATAAAATCTACCTTGAACCAAAAACGAAAAAGAGAAAAAAACACAGAACCCACCAGTTACACAGAGGAAAACCGTATCAGGGCACTTGCTCCAGTTGTAAACAATTCTGAAGTTGGTCAGTGGTGGGGAATCGTCTCCCATTCAGCCAGCAGCCCCCACGCAACAAGCGTCCTCATTGCAAAGCTGGGGCACCGTGCCGAGGCATCTGTGAGTAAACGTGAGCTGAGCCCCAGGCCAGTTGCTGTTGAACTATTCCCACCCGTCCCAGGTAAAACACCTGAATATATACAAGGACTTGAAAGCCTAGAGGAAGGGCCATAGAGCCACACGAGTGACAGCATGCCGGCCGACTTGGTGCCTGCAGGCCAGCCAGGATGGTCCTGGCCCTGGGTGCTCTTCTGGAAGATTTCCATTTCCCTGCCTGAGATACCCGTCCTGTCCCTGCCCCCACTGCTTTTTTCCTTCCTCACCTCTGCCCAGGGAGAAATTCCAGCAGCAGGTATGGGTGACACATCCTCTTCTTTAGCAGGTGGCAGCCTGGCAACTGCTGCAGAAAGTCCAGCAGAGCCCCACTCACACTGGGCCACCCACAAAGCCGTGGCCTCTCACTCCCTCCCACCAGCCCAGCCCCGAGACTGCTGACAGGGCAGAGAAAATGGCGTCAGGCACGGCTGCAGGGGCTCTTGCTGCCTGGAGTGGTATTTATATTGATCTCAACCCAGGCACACCTGGGGAGGGCTGGCCGGCACGGTAAGGCTGCCCAGGTCAGCCAATCATCACCCCTCAGGGGCTCACAGTTGCAGAAAATGGAACTTGCTGAACCGGCCAGGTCCAAGGAACAGGTGTGGGCTCCTGAGAGTCAGGATAGACAAGGGGCTGCAGCTTTGGCTTGTTTTCTAATCATTTTATCTGGCCCATGAGTGGGAGACAACTTCAAGAAAACCCTCTCCTAATGAGAGGAACCCAGGAGTCAGGGAGAGGAGGGGTGGGTGGTGGTTGGAGACAGAGGCCTGGTGCCCCGGGTGCAGTGGAAGTCTCTGGAAGACCAGGTGGAGGGAGGCCTCACGGAGTGATGCCCAGGGTCACAGACCTGTCGCAGCTGCTGTTTGTTAGTTCAAGTCCTGCTCTGAGGTGCTCTGTGTCAGCTCTGAGCGACAGGTGAGCTGGGGGTGCTCTGCAATGAGGGCTATGTGCACGGTTCCTGTGTGCCCAGCCCTGCCACGGTACCTGCAAGGGTAGCTCTGTATCCTGGGAGGGGCCTGATCACGAGAGCCCCGTGGGCTGGGGTGGGGGTGGGGTACCTGCCCAGGTGAGCTCCATATTCTGCGATTGGTCTGACCACGAGAGCCCCATGGGCTGCTGGGGACCTGGTAAAGGATGTCAGGACAGTCAGTGAAGCCACCGAGGATATACCTCCAGTTGCTCCTAATTCCTACACCCTGCTGGTCATTCTACCAACCACCAGGACATGGTATTCTGTATTAGTCTTCAATGATGCCTTCTTTTGTATTCCATTAGTCCCAGAGTCACAAGAAATTTTGGCTTGTGAGTGGCAGGACTCAACGTACAACTAAAACAATACTTCCGGGCCGTCTGGCCCCAAGGGTGCAAAACTTCCCACACCGTCTTTGGGGAAAGCTTAGCTAAAGACCTAAAAGTTCTACCTCTGGAAAAGGAAACCCTCCTTCAATATGCAGACGACATTCTGATCGCCAGCCCTACTAAGGAGGCCTCTGAACTACCAAGCCAATAAAGGATAGAAGTTGTCCAAGAAAAAGCTCAAATATCACAGACTGCGGTGACCTGCCTGGGCTTCATTCTCACACAAGGTCAGAGAAGCCCATCCCAGGAAAGGGAAGAAACCATTTTCAGCCTTACCCCTTTCTAAAACTAGAAGACAGCTTAGGGGTTCCTGGGGAGGCCAGGGTTTGCTGCTTCTGGATCCCTAACTACAGTCTACTAGCTGGGCCTCTATATGAAACACTGAAAGGAAAAGATGATGATCCTTTTGAATAGAATCCAGAAGTGGCCTTTCAAGAATGGAAAGAGCAGTCAATTCAGACCCTTGCCCTGGAACTCCCTAATTTAGCTAAACCCTTTGACCTTTACATTCCCGGTGAAAGGTGAATCGCCATTGGAGAATTAGTGCAAAAACTGGGACCACTTGAAATGGAACAATGCAAGAATGCCATCCAGGTAGGATAAACTACGGTCACTAAGGAGCTTGGCCCACTGCCACATCTGGCCAAGATACTGGCGGTATCTAAAAACCTGGAAATCAGCAGCCCAAAAGGCCACCTCCCTCCTACGGGAAAAGGACCCCACGTGGTGATCCTAACCACCAACCATGCCCTGAAGTTGCAGGGTTCGCTCCGTGGGCACACCGACCTCGAGTGAGGAGGCCCTCCAACTCCAACATCCAGAGAGATAACCGGGGGCAACAGGGCACCATGACGACTCGTGTGAACATCACTTGACCTGGAGTTTCTCTCATAAAACAACAAGAGTGTGTCCCAAAAGAGTAGACTACTGCTTGCAGGACTTACTGCACCCAGAGGGGAGCTAATAATCTTGGCGGGGGAACAGTATACCACACTGTCACCATAGAAAAGCCTACAGACACCGTGATGATGGTGGCCAATAAGACCGGCTGGACTCCTGTTTACTTCAAAAGGCTGTTGACTCAGTAGCCATCATGGTCCTTATCACCACTGACCCTGGACTGTCTGGGAGTTGAGCGGGCAGGGCTCTGACACCTGGTGCTGTTTGTACGTTAATTCAGGGGCCTAATTGAAGAAAGCGCAGACTACTGGTCAGAGCATCTAGGCTGGCAGAAACGGTCAGCCTAAGGTGGCCGAACAAATGTGGGGCGGGGTGAAACCGGCCCCCACAGCGTCTCTGCACATCTCTTTCCTGGACCCTTAAAGGTCATTAGAATCTATAACACTTCCAATGCTGGTGCTCAGGTGGACGAGCAGGGAGGCAGGGGTCCTGGGGACAATCAACGTCACCGGGAGGCTGCTGGGGAGAAGCTCTGACCCTCGCCCCAGGGTATGAGGGCTCCCAACTCAGCACTCAGCAGTTACAGAAGAAGGGTCTGCACCCTCAGCACTCCAAGAATGAGGAACGGGACAAAAGGCAGAGGAGGGGTTTGTCCCCAGCAAAGCCCATTAAAAATCCCTGGGAGATAAAAATAGAATCTGGGCAATAAAGTCAAGTCTAACCTTTTTTATCCTTTGTGCTTTGTCTAATTTCACGTGCTCCTAGGGTCCCGCATGCAGAGGTTCCACACCCGGCACTTCAGACCAGATTTCCTAGTGCAGAATGGCTGGGTCGACACCTCAGCTCCTGGGGCCCAGTGCAGACTCCACGATATAGAGCCTGAGCTACAGCCAACCCGGCCCTCGAGAGCTCTGCCGCCTCCCTCCCTCCCACTGACTCTGACAGGATCTCTACACAGCAGCCCAGCCCACAGCCCACGGGGTAGTGCATGCTCTCACCTCTCCATTCTCTGATCAAAATATAAAGTTTCCTTTGCTTGTGAACCAAACTCAGTCTTGATCTGTTGGCCCCAATGACACTGGGCAGGGGGACACTTGTTGGGGTCCACTCTGGAGGATCAGTAACAGAAATTGAGACTATTGTAACCTCAATGAACAGATGTGTGAGCCAAACTGTAGTTAACATAGAACAGTGTATAAGGCTCGGGTAAAATAAGATGTTTCTAACACTTCCATTTGATATTTCCATCACTTTTTATAAGCAAGTTCAGTGAAAAGGTTTGTCTTATTCGTCAGGTCAATATTAGAGAAACGAAGTGATTTCTTTCCAAGGATGTACATCTAATAATCTTGGTTAAACCTTCAATCTTGTTTTAAATGCTTTTCCATTGAAAATGATACCTCTCTTTCAGCTCCCCCATTTCTGAGAAGTATAAAATCTTATAATTTATTATTACCAAAGGGGAAAGGTGGGAGGAGGGATAAATTAACCGTTTGGAATTAACACATACACACTGCTATGTATAAAATAGATCATCAACAAGGAACTACTGTATAGCACAGGGAACTACACTCAACATTTTGCAATAACCTATAAGGGGAAATAATCTGAAAAAGAATAGATATTTTTATTGACATCATCTATCAATGATAGTTAAAGTGTAGCCTAAGGGAAGCTGGTGGTGAGTGCTTCTGACCCTGAAGACTTCAATCATCTAAAGTTTGGACTCTGCCTACTTCCCAAGGCCCTTAATGAACATATGTGTAGCCGTAGCTTAAAAACTTCCCCAGTTTGGGTTTCGGGGAGACACTGATTTTGAAAAAGCCCTGGTGTTCTCCTTACATGAATGGGACTCTTCCTACTGCTAAAACATGTCTGTCACACCCAGAGGATGGTATACCGTCTGATCGGGAAGAGTTTGGAAAAGGCATCTCATCTCCTCATCTCCTGGTGCTCGGGTTCACCCCTCCAGCGTCTTTACTAACAGTCTCCCCACTTGGAGATGTCAGCACTGTCAACATCCTGTTGCGTACAGTTTGGAATTTGTCCAGAGGATGAAGCGGAAGGATGAGGAACAATGAGAGACAAGTCCTAGGTGTTCAGACAGGCACATGTCACTCTAATTTCCAATCAGGAAGACGAATTGACCAAAGGCTAGGGTTGCCCATGGAAACAGTATAGGGCTTGAGGAAATCCCACTGCTTTGTGGCCAGTTCCCATAAACACAAGTTGAACAATGGAACTCAGGGGCAGTAAAATTCACAAAACTGCAGAGTTGAAAATATCCATCACTGAAAAATGTCTTGAGGAAAGTCAGAGAAAAGGACTTGTAAGCAAGGGAGAATGGCAGGAAAGGGATTTGAGGAGGTAGAAAGGACTCGCCATTAAGCACAAGAAAAGGAGCTGAACATTGCCAACATTGCCAACATTGCGGTTGGCCAAAAAGGGTGTATGCGTTTTTTTCTGTATATATTCAAGAAAAGGGCATACACTTTTTTAGCCAACCAAACAGGTGGGCACTGGAAGTCAATACTACAAAAGATATCACTTCGCATCAGTCAGAAGAGCCATCCTCATAAAGCGTAAACAACAGAAATGCAGGACAGGGCAACGAGAAGAGGGAGCCCTGTGAGACTTATAGTGGAAATGTATATTGCCAACGGCCATTCTGGAGAAGTGTATTGTGTTTACTAAAGCATCTAAAAAATGAGCTACAGAGCATAGGGCACTTGCACTCATGGGCGTATATCTTGGGAAAAACAAAAATCGAGAGGACACAGGCACCCCAATGTTTACCCCCTCTCTGTTTAAAAGATCCTCGACTAGGATATAACTTAAATGTCTCTGGAGGGAAAAAATGGATAGAGATGTGGTACTTAGGTAGAGTGGAATATTATTCAGCCTGGAAATCAATGAAATATGGCCAGTTGTAACAACTCCGGAGGAGTTACGTATGATCATTCTAAGTGACAGAATTCAAAAAGAAAAAGACACATATCATAAGATATCACTTAAAGGTGGAATCCAAAATGGCTACACATGAAATAAATTACAAAACAAAAACATAGTCAAATATGTAGAAAACACGCATAAGGCTGCTAAACGGGAAAGGTGGGGAGGGGTGAGGCATCATCCAGGAGGTTGAAATTAGCAAAGATACCATTCCAAATACCAAACTGATAATCAACAAGGCCTACACGGTAGCTAAAAGAACTGCACTCAGCACACTCAAGTCACCGGAAAAGAATATATACGACTGGTAAGAATCTGAAAAAGAATTTATTGATGACTCTCTGTACGTGAATCAAGTGGATGTACAGCAGCAAGAAACAGAGCTTTGAAAATCAGCTGTAACCAATATAGTAATAAATTGAAAAAAATAAACGACAGAGAGACAGAGAAAACCTCTTACAACTTTTCCTCAGGGACGGTGATGCAACATGGATTGAACACATCTAGACCCACAGCAGGATGAGACATAAGGCTGGAAACTGTTTGCGCTAAGAGAAATGTGAGGTTGGGTGAGGAAATGCACACCCTTTAAAGTAATACTACCTGGTACCCATTCAATGGGTCCCAAATCTGCAGGTTCAAGGGATCTTCCTACAGCTAAAACATGCATGGAAAACCCAGAGGACTGTACACCATGTGATCGGGAGATGTGTCTAAAATGCACCTCATTTATCCTCTCCTGGTGCTCCTGTTCACCATTCCAGCCATGTTACTTAGAATCTCCCCACTTGGAGAATCAGCACATTTAAACTTCTGTTTCACACATTTTGCAAATTGTGAGGAGGATGAACGGGAAGAGGGGGAACCAATGAGAGAATAGTTGTAGGGGTTTGGACGGGCACATATCACTCTAATTTCCCATTAAGAATAAGAATTAAAGAAAGGCTCAGCCTGCCTCGCCGGAGCCAAAATAGGGCCTGAAGCAATCCTGCGGGTTTGAGGCCAGCTCACAAAAGAGCAACTTAAAAAATGGAGCTCAGGGTCACTGCAATTCACAAACCTGCAGAGTTATAAATGAAAACTAACGTCCAAAAATATGTTGAGGTAAGGCAAAGAAGAGGATCTGAATGCAAGACAGAATTGCAAGAAACAGATTTCAAGAGATAGATTGGACTCGTCTTTAATGCACATGAAAAGCGGCAGAATTTCGACAATGATGCAGTTGGCCCAAAAGGGCGTATGCGTTTTTTCCTGATTATATCCAGGAAAAAACGCATACGCACTTTATGGGCAACGAAGCAAGTAAGCAATGCAAATGTGCACAACAAAGAAGTCTCACTTCCCACCGGTCAAAAGGGCCATCCTAAAAAAGTGTAAAATCCAGAAAGGCAGGACAGGCCATGGAGAACAGGGAGCCTTTATACGCTGATGGGCAGTGTGTGAACTGCCGAGAGCCACTCTGGAGAAGTGTATGGTGGTTCCTAAATCATCTAAAAAACAGAGCTACAGAGCATAGGACACTTCCAATCATGGGAGTATATCTAGGGAAGTCTAAAAATCAACAAGACACAAGCACATCACAGTTTAGGGCTACTCTGTTTACAAGAACCTCAACTTCAGTACACCTTAAATATCCCAGCAAAGAGAACAATGGATAAAGAAGATGTGGTACTTATGTACAATGGAATATCTCTTCACCATGAAATCAATGTAATAAGGCTAGTAGAAAGATAAAGAGTGGATTTAGGTCCGATAATACTACTTGAAATAAGTCAAACAGAAAAAGAAACATATCATAAGATATCACTTATAGAGGGAGGGTAAATATGGCTGCACAAGAAATGAATTACAGAACAGAACAGTGTCTCACATTTAGAAAACACACTTATGTCAGCTTAAGGGGAAAGGAGAGGTGGGGTGATGCATAAAACCAGAGTTTGAAATTAGCACAGATACCGTTCAATAAACCAAATAGGTATTAGACAAGATCTACACCTTGCTCAATGAACTGGCCTCAACACACCCTATACACCGCAGAGAAATATATCTGAGTAATAAGAATCTTAAAACCCATGTATTGATATATCTCCGTAAGGGAATCAAGTGTGTGCAGAGCGGCACAAACACAGCAGTGAAAATGAGCTAAACCCCATTATAGAAATAAATTTTAAAAAGAAAACGGTGAAACAATGAAAGAGAAAAATTCTTACAAAATTCGCTCAGGGGCTGTGATGCAACCTGGATTGCAACCTGGATTGACCACATATTAACCCACAGCTGGATAAGACATAAGGCTGGACACTTGGGGCTGAGAGGATTGGTGAGCTTTGGTGAGCAACTGCCGAAAGTTTAATGCAATACTTCATGCTACTCAGTCCAAGGGTCCCAACACTCCAGGTTGAAGGGAATCTTCCTACAGCTAAACCATGCTTGGGAAACCCAGCGACTGGTATACCATATGATCGGGAAAGGTTTCTAAAACGCACCTCATTTTTCCTCTCCTGGGGCTGCGGATCGACATTCCAGCCGCTTTACTAACAACATCCCCACATGGAGTCAATGCCTTTAAGTTCTGGTATCGCACAGTCTGCAGTTAGTGTGGAGGATGAATGGGAATAGGGGGAACCAGTGAGAAACAAGCTGTAGCGGTTTCAATGGGCACATGTCACTCTAATGCCACATCAGTAAGAAGAATTAACCAAAGGCACAGCAAGGTGCCCCAGAAGAAAAATAGGGCTTCAAGGAATCCTGTGGTTATGGGGCAAGACCACAAAAATAAGAGCTGAAAAGTGGGGGTAAGGGCCACCGCAATTCAAAAACCTGCAGAGTTATAAAGGCCAACTATTTTCAAAAAATATATTGAGGTAAGGCTATGAAGAGACATAGAAAGCAAGGCAGAATTGCAGGAAACCGATTTCAGGAGGTAGACTGGAATTGCATTGAAAACATATGAAGAGAGTCAGAACCTCGACAATGATGCACTTGGCCAAAAAGGGCGTATGTGTTTTTTCCTGAATATATTCAGGAAAAAACGCATACACACTTTTTGGCCAACCAAGCAAGCTTGCAAAGGAAATCTGCACTACAATGAAGTCTCACTTCCACCTGGTCAAAAGGGCCATCTGAAAAAAGTGTAAAATCCATAAAGGCACGACAGGGCATGGAGAACTGGGAGCCTTCTTATGCTGATGGGCGGGATGTAAATTGCCAACAGCCACTCTGGAGAAGTGTATGGTGTTTCCTGAAACATCTAAAAAACAAAGCAACAGAGCCTAGGGCACTTCCACTTATGGTCCTATAGATTAGGGAAATTAAAATTAAAAAGACACAGCCACCCCAAAGTTTGGGACGGCTCTGTTTACAAGAACCTCGTTTACGGTACAAGTTCAATATCGCAGAAAGTGAAAAATGGATAAAGAAGTTGTGGTACTTACGTACAATGAAATATCACTCAGCAATGAAATCTATGTCATCAGGCCCTTAGCAGCACAATGAGTGGATTCAGGTATGATGATTCTAACTGAAATAAGTCACACAGAAAAAGAAACATCATAAGATATCAGTAATACACGGAATGTAAACTTGGCTACTCAGGAACTGAATTACAGAACAGAACAGGGTCTCCAATTTAGAAAACCAACTTATGCTTGCTTAAGGGTAAAGGTGAGTTGGGGTGCTGCATAAAACCAGAGATTGAAATGAGCACAGATAAAGTTCCTTAAGCCAAATATGGAATAGACAAGAGCTACTCCTTGCTCAACGAAATGGACTCAACACCCCATATTAAACGCCTAAGAATATACCTGACTAGTAAGAATCTTAAAACGTACGGATGGCTATGTCTGAAAGAGAATCAAGCGTGTGTACAGGGGCATAAACGCAGCAGTGCTAGGATTGGAGAGGTTCGGTGAGCAAATGAAGACCCTTTGAAGTCATATTGCATGGTACCCATTCCACGGGTTTCAACTACCCAGGTTTAAGGTATTCTTCCTTCAGCTAAAACATGCATGTGGAACCTAGAGTATGTTCAACCATGTGATCGGGGGACGTGTTCAAATATGTCTCAGTTTTCGTACCCTGGTACTCGGGTGCAACATTCCAGACGCTTTACTAACACTCTCCCCACTTGGAGAGTCAGTCCCTTTAACCTCCTGTTTGGCCCAGTTTGCAATTTCTGCGGAAGATGAACAGGAATAGCGAGAACCAATGAGAGACTAGCTGGAGGTGTCTGGACGGGCAAATTTAACTATCATTTCCCACCAGGAAGAGGAGTTAACCAAAGGCTCAGCGTGCTGTGCCGGAACCAGATTAGGGCCTGAAGCCATCCTGCGGTGTTGCGGCCAGCTCACAAGAAAGCGAGTTGAAGAAAGGAGCTCAGGGGCACTGTAATTCACAAACCTGCAGAGTTATAAATGACAACTATCGTCCAAAAATATACTGAAGTAAGGCTGCCAAGAGGACTTGAAAGCGGGGCAGAATTGCAGGAAACCGATTTCAGGAGGTAGACTGGAATTGCATTGAAAGCATAGGAAAAGAGGCAGAACGTCCACAATGATGTACTTGGCCAAAAAGGGCGTATGCGTGTTTTCCTGAATATATTCAGGAAAACACGCATACGCCCTTTTTGGCCAACCAAGCAAGCTTGCAAAGGAAATCTGCACTACAATGAAGTCTCACTTCCCCCCGGTCAAAAGGGCCATCTGAAAAAAGTGTAAAATCCAGAAAGGCAGGACAGGCCATGGAGAACTGGGAGCCTTGTTATGCTGATGAGCGGGATGTAAATTGCCAACAGACACTCGGGAGAAGTGTATGGTGTTTCCTGAAACATCTAAAAAACAAAGCAACAGAGCCTAGGGCACTTCCACTTATGGTCCTATAGCTTAGGGAAATTAAAATCAAAAAGACACAGCCACCCCAAAGTTTGGGACGCCTCTGTTTACAAAACCTCGTTTACCGTACAAGTTCAATATCACAGAATGTGAAAAATGGATAAAGAACTTGTGGTACTTACGTAGAATGCAGTATCACTCAGCAATGAAATCTATGTCATCAGGCCCGTAGCAGCATAATGAGTGGATTCAAGTACGATGATTCTAACTGAAATAAGTCACACAGAAGAAGAAACATCATAAGATATCAGTAATACACGGAATGTAAACTTGGCTACACAGGAACTGAATTCCAAAACAGAACAGGGTCTCAAATTTAGAAAATCAACTTATGCTTGCTTAAGGGGAAAGGTGAGTTGGGGTGCTGCATAAAACCAGAGATTGAAATGAGCACAGATAAAGTTCCTTAAGCCAAATATGGAATAGACAAGAGCTACTGCTTGCTCAACAAAATGGACTCAACACCCCATATTAAACGCCTAAGAATGTACTTGACTAGTAAGTATCTTAAAACCTATGGATTGCTATGTCTCCAAAAGAGAATCAAGCGTGTGTACAGGGGCATAAACGCAGCAGTGATAGGATTGGAGAGGTTCGGTGAGCAAATGAAGACCCTTTGAAGTCATATTGCATGGTACCCATTCCACGTGTTTCAACTACCCAGGTTTAATGTATTCTTCCTTCAGCTAAAACATGCATGTGGAACCTAGAGTATGATCAACCATGTGATCGGGAGACGTGTTCAAATATGTCTCAGTTTTCGTACGCTGGTACTCGGGTGCAACATTCCAGACGCTTTACTAACATTCTCCCGACATGGAGAGTCAGCGCCTTTAACCTCCTGTTTGGCCCAGTTTGCAATTTCTGCGGAAGATGAACAGGAATAGGGAGAACCAATGAGAGACTAGCTGGAGGTTTCTGGATGGGCAAATTTAACTCTCATTTCCCACCAGGAAGAGGAAATAACCAAAGGCTCAGCGTGCCGTGCCGGAACCAGATTAGGGCCTGAAGCCAGCCTGCGGTGTTGCGGCCAGCTCAAAAGAAAGCGAGTTGAAGAAAGGAGCTCAGGGACACTGTAATTCACAAACCTGCAGAGTTATAAATGACAGCTATAGTCCAAAAATATACTGAAGTAAGGCTGCCAAGAGAACTTGAAAGCGGGGCAGAATTGCAGGAAACCGATTTCAGGAGGTAGACTGGAATTGCATCGAAAGCATAGGAAAAGCGGCAGAGCGTCCACAATGATGCACTTGGCCTAAAAGGGCGTATGCATTTTTTCCTGAATATATTCAGGAAAAAAAGCATACGCCCTTTTTGGCCAACCAAGCAAGCTTGCAAAGGAAATCTGCACTACAATGAAGTCTCACTTCCCCCCGGTCAAAAGGGCCATCTGAAAAAAGTGTAAAATCCAGAAAGGCAGGACAGGCCATGGAGAACTGGGAGCCTTGTTATGCTGATGGGCGGGATGTAAATTGCCAACAGACACTCGGGAGAAGTGTATGGTGTTTCCTGAAACATCTAAAAAACAAAGCAACAGAGCCTAGGGCACTTCCACTTATGGTCCTATAGCTTAGGGAAATTAAAATCAAAAAGACACAGCCACCCCAAAGTTTGGGACGCCTCTGTTTACAGGAACCTCGTTTACCGTACAAGTTCAATATCACAGAAAGTGAAAAATGGATAAAGAACTTGTGGTACTTACGTACAATGCAGTATCACTCAGCAGTGAAATCTATGCCATCAGGCCCGTAGCAGCACAATGAGTGGATTCAGGTACGATGATTCTAACTGAAATAAGTCACACAGAAAAAGAAACATCATAAGATATCAGTAATACACGGAATGTAAACTTGGCTACACAGGAACTGAATTACAGAACAGAACAGGGTCTCAAATTTAGAAAACCAACTTATGCTTGTTTAAGGGTAAAGGTGAGTTGGGGTGCTGCATAAAACCAGAGATTGAAATGAGCACAGATAAAGTTCCTTAAGCCAAATATGGAATAGACAAGAGCTACTCCTTGCTCAACGAAATGGACTCAACACCGCATATTAAACGCCTAAGAATGTACCTGACTCTTAAGTATCTTAAAACCTATGGATTGCTATGTCTCCGAAAGAGAATCAAGCATGTGTACAGGGACATAAACGCAGCAGTGATAGGATTGGAGAGGTTCGGTGAGCAAATGAAGACCCTTTGAAGTCATATTGCATGGTACCCATTCCACGGGTTTCAACTACCCAGGTTTAAGGTATTCTTCCTTCAGCTAAAACATGCATGTGGAACCTAGAGTATGATCAACCATGTGATCGGGAGACGTGTTCAAATATGTCTCAGTTTTCGTACCCTGGTACTCGGGTGCAACATTCCAGACGCTTTACTAACACTCTCCCGACTTGGAGAGTCAGTCCCTTTAACCTCCTGTTTGGCCCAGTTTGCAATTTCTGCGGAAGATGAACAGGAATAGCGAGAACCAATGAGAGACTAGCTGGAGGTGTCTGGACGGGCAAATTTAACTCTCATTTCCCACCAGGAAGAGGAAATAACCAAAGGCTCAGCGTGCCGTGCCGGAACCAGATTAGGGCCTGAAGCCATCCTGCGGTGTTGCGGCCAGCTCACAAGAAAACGAGTTGAAGAAAGGAGCTCAGGGGCACTGTAATTCACAAACCTGCAGAGTTATAAATGACAGCTATCGTCCAAAAATATACTGAAGTAAGGCTGCCAAGAGGACTTGAAAGCGGGGCAGAATTGCAGGAAACCGATTTCAGGAGGTAGACTGGAATTGCATTGAAAGCATAGGAAAAGAGGCAGAACGTCCACAATGATGCACTTGGCCAAAAAGGGCGTATGCGTTTTTTCCTGAATATATTCAGGAAAAAACGCATACGCCCTTTTTGGCCAACCAAGCAAGCTTGCAAAGGAAATCTGCACTACAATGAAGTCTCACTTCCCCCCGGTCAAAAGGGCCATCTGAAAAAAGTGTAAAATCCAGAAAGGCAGGACAGGCCATGGAGAACTGGGAGCCTTGTTATGCTGATGGGCGGGATGTAAACTGCCAACAGACACTCGGGAGAAGTGTATGGTGTTTCCTGAAACATCTAAAAAACAAAGCAACAGAGCCTAGGCCACTTCCACTTATGGTCCTATAGCTTAGGGAAATTAAAATCAAAAAGACACAGCCACCCCAATGTTTGGGACGCCTCTGTTTACAAGAACCTCGTTTACCGTACAAGTTCAATATCACAGAAAGTGAAAAATGGATAAAGAACTTGTGGTACTTACGTACAATGCAGTATCACTCAGCAGTGAAATCTATGTCATCAGGCCCGTAGCAGCACAATGAGTGGATTCAGGTACGATGATTCTAACTGAAATAAGTCACACAGAAAAAGAAACATCATAAGATATCAGTAATACACGGAATGTAAACTTGGCTACACAGGAACTGAATTACAGAACAGAACAGGGTCTCAAATTTAGAAAACCAACTTATGCTTGTTTAAGGGTAAAGGTGAGTTGGGGTGCTGCATAAAACCAGAGATTGAAATGAGCACAGATAAAGCTCCTTAAGCCAAATATGGAATAGACAAGAGCTACTCCTTGCTCAACGAAATGGACTCAACACCGCATATTAAACGCCTAAGAATGTACCTGACTCTTAAGTATCTTAAAACCTATGGATTGCTATGTCTCCGAAAGAGAATCAAGCATGTGTACAGGGACATAAACGCAGCAGTGATAGGATTGGAGAGGTTCGGTGAGCAAATGAAGACCCTTTGAAGTCATATTGCATGGTACCCATTCCACGGGTTTCAACTACCCAGGTTTAAGGTATTCTTCCTTCAGCTAAAACATGCATGTGGAACCTAGAGTATGATCAACCATGTGATCGGGAGACGTGTTCAAATATGTCTCAGTTTTCGTACCCTGGTACTCGGGTGCAACATTCCAGACGCTTTACTAACACTCTCCCGACTTGGAGAGTCAGTCCCTTTAACCTCCTGTTTGGCCCAGTTTGCAATTTCTGCGGAAGATGAACAGGAATAGCGAGAACCAATGAGAGACTAGCTGGAGGTGTCTGGACGGGCAAATTTAACTCTCATTTCCCACCAGGAAGAGGAAATAACCAAAGGCTCAGCGTGCCGTGCCGGAACCAGATTAGGGCCTGAAGCCATCCTGCGGTGTTGCGGCCAGCTCACAAGAAAACGAGTTGAAGAAAGGAGCTCAGGGGCACTGTAATTCACAAACCTGCAGAGTTATAAATGACAACTATCGTCCAAAAATATACTGAAGTAAGGCTGCCAAGAGGACTTGAAAGCGGGGCAGAATTGCAGGAAACCGATTTCAGGAGGTAGACTGGAATTGCATTGAAAGCATAGGAAAAGAGGCAGAACGTCCACAATGATGCACTTGGCCAAAAAGGGCGTATGCGTTTTTTCCTGAATATATTCAGGAAAAAACGCATACGCCCTTTTTGGCCAACCAAGCAAGCTTGCAAAGGAAATCTGCACTACAATGAAGTCTCACTTCCCCCCGGTCAAAAGGGCCATCTGAAAAAAGTGTAAAATCCAGAAAGGCAGGACAGGCCATGGAGAACTGGGAGCCTTGTTATGCTGATGGGCGGGATGTAAACTGCCAACAGACACTCGGGAGAAGTGTATGGTGTTTCCTGAAACATCTAAAAAACAAAGCAACAGAGCCTAGGGCACTTCCACTTATGGTCCTATAGCTTAGGGAAATTAAAATCAAAAAGATACAGCCACCCCAATGTTTGGGACGCCTCTGTTTACAAGAACCTCGTTTACCGTACAAGTTCAATATCACAGAAAGTGAAAAATGGATAAAAAACTTGTGGTACTTACGTACAATGCAGTATCACTCAGCAGTGAAATCTATGTCATCAGGCCCGTAGCAGCACAATGAGTGGATTCAGGTACGATGATTCTAACTGAAATAAGTCACACAGAAAAAGAAACATCATAAGATATCAGTAATACACGGAATGTAAACTTGGCTACACAGGAACTGAATTACAGAACAGAACAGGGTCTCAAATTTAGAAAACCAACTTATGCTTGTTTAAGGGTAAATGTGAGTTGGGGTGCTGCATAAAACCAGAGATTGAAATGAGCACAGATAAAGTTCCTTAAGCCAAATATGGAATAGACAAGAGCTACTCCTTGCTCAACGAAATGGACTCAACACCCCATATTAAACGCCTAAGAATGTACCTGACTCTTAAGTATCTTAAAACCTATGGATTGCTATGTCTCCGAAAGAGAATCAAGCATGTGTACAGGGACATAAACGCAGCAGTGATAGGATTGGAGAGGTTCGGTGAGCAAATGAAGACCCTTTGAAGTCATATTGCATGGTACCCATTCCACGGGTTTCAACTACCCAGGTTTA
This sequence comes from Globicephala melas, assembly GCF_963455315.2. Taxonomy (NCBI): domain Eukaryota; kingdom Metazoa; phylum Chordata; class Mammalia; order Artiodactyla; family Delphinidae; genus Globicephala; species Globicephala melas. Next base: position 311,418 of record NW_027207438.1, on the reverse strand, counting down.
AGGTATTCTTCCTTCAGCTAAAACATGCATGTGGAACCTAGAGTATGATCAACCATGTGATCGGGAGACGTGTTCAAATATGTCTCAGTTTTCGTACCCTGGTACTCGGGTGCAACATTCCAGACGCTTTACTAACACTCTCCCGACTTGGAGAGTCAGTCCCTTTAACCTCCTGTTTGGCCCAGTTTGCAATTTCTGCGGAAGATGAACAGGAATAGCGAGAACCAATGAGAGACTAGCTGGAGGTGTCTGGACGGGCAAATTTAACTCTCATTTCCCACCAGGAAGAGGAAATAACCAAAGGCTCAGCGTGCCGTGCCGGAACCAGATTAGGGCCTGAAGCCATCCTGCGGTGTTGCGGCCAGCTCACAAGAAAACGAGTTGAAGAAAGGAGCTCAGGGGCACTGTAATTCACAAACCTGCAGAGTTATAAATGACAACTATCGTCCAAAAATATACTGAAGTAAGGCTGCCAAGAGGACTTGAAAGCGGGGCAGAATTGCAGGAAACCGATTTCAGGAGGTAGACTGGAATTGCATTGAAAGCATAGGAAAAGAGGCAGAACGTCCACAATGATGCACTTGGCCAAAAAGGGCGTATGCGTTTTTTCCTGAATATATTCAGGAAAAAACGCATACGCCCTTTTTGGCCAACCAAGCAAGCTTGCAAAGGAAATCTGCACTACAATGAAGTCTCACTTCCCCCCGGTCAAAAGGGCCATCTGAAAAAAGTGTAAAATCCAGAAAGGCAGGACAGGCCATGGAGAACTGGGAGCCTTGTTATGCTGATGGGCGGGATGTAAACTGCCAACAGACACTCGGGAGAAGTGTATGGTGTTTCCTGAAACATCTAAAAAACAAAGCAACAGAGCCTAGGGCACTTCCACTTATGGTCCTATAGCTTAGGGAAATTAAAATCAAAAAGATACAGCCACCCCAATGTTTGGGACGCCTCTGTTTACAAGAACCTCGTTTACCGTACAAGTTCAATATCACAGAAAGTGAAAAATGGATAAAGAACTTGTGGTACTTACGTACAATGCAGTATCACTCAGCAGTGAAATCTATGCCATCAGGCCCGTAGCAGCACAATGAGTGGATTCAGGTACGATGATTCTAACTGAAATAAGTCACACAGAAAAAGAAACATCATAAGATATCAGTAATACACGGAATGTAAACTTGGCTACACAGGAACTGAATTACAGAACAGAACAGGGTCTCAAATTTAGAAAACCAACTTATGCTTGTTTAAGGGTAAAGGTGAGTTGGGGTGCTGCATAAAACCAGAGATTGAAATGAGCACAGATAAAGTTCCTTAAGCCAAATATGGAATAGACAAGAGCTACTCCTTGCTCAACGAAATGGACTCAACACCGCATATTAAACGCCTAAGAATGTACCTGACTCTTAAGTATCTTAAAACCTATGGATTGCTATGTCTCCGAAAGAGAATCAAGCATGTGTACAGGGACATAAACGCAGCAGTGATAGGATTGGAGAGGTTCGGTGAGCAAATGAAGACCCTTTGAAGTCATATTGCATGGTACCCATTCCACGGGTTTCAACTACCCAGGTTTAAGGTATTCTTCCTTCAGCTAAAACATGCATGTGGAACCTAGAGTATGATCAACCATGTGATCGGGAGACGTGTTCAAATATGTCTCAGTTTTCGTACCCTGGTACTCGGGTGCAACATTCCAGACGCTTTACTAACACTCTCCCGACTTGGAGAGTCAGTCCCTTTAACCTCCTGTTTGGCCCAGTTTGCAATTTCTGCGGAAGATGAACAGGAATAGCGAGAACCAATGAGAGACTAGCTGGAGGTGTCTGGACGGGCAAATTTAACTCTCATTTCCCACCAGGAAGAGGAAATAACCAAAGGCTCAGCGTGCCGTGCCGGAACCAGATTAGGGCCTGAAGCCATCCTGCGGTGTTGCGGCCAGCTCACAAGAAAACGAGTTGAAGAAAGGAGCTCAGGGGCACTGTAATTCACAAACCTGCAGAGTTATAAATGACAACTATCGTCCAAAAATATACTGAAGTAAGGCTGCCAAGAGGACTTGAAAGCGGGGCAGAATTGCAGGAAACCGATTTCAGGAGGTAGACTGGAATTGCATTGAAAGCATAGGAAAAGAGGCAGAACGTCCACAATGATGCACTTGGCCAAAAAGGGCGTATGCGTTTTTTCCTGAATATATTCAGGAAAAAACGCATACGCCCTTTTTGGCCAACCAAGCAAGCTTGCAAAGGAAATCTGCACTACAATGAAGTCTCACTTCCCCCCGGTCAAAAGGGCCATCTGAAAAAAGTGTAAAATCCAGAAAGGCAGGACAGGCCATGGAGAACTGGGAGCCTTGTTATGCTGATGGGCGGGATGTAAACTGCCAACAGACACTCGGGAGAAGTGTATGGTGTTTCCTGAAACATCTAAAAAACAAAGCAACAGAGCCTAGGGCACTTCCACTTATGGTCCTATAGCTTAGGGAAATTAAAATCAAAAAGATACAGCCACCCCAATGTTTGGGACGCCTCTGTTTACAAGAACCTCGTTTACCGTACAAGTTCAATATCACAGAAAGTGAAAAATGGATAAAGAACTTGTGGTACTTACGTACAATGCAGTATCACTCAGCAGTGAAATCTATGTCATCAGGCCCGTAGCAGCACAATGAGTGGATTCAGGTACGATGATTCTAACTGAAATAAGTCGCACAGAAAAAGAAACATCATAAGATATCAGTAATACACGGAATGTAAACTTGGCTACACAGGAACTGAATTACAGAACAGAACAGGGTCTCAAATTTAGAAAACCAACTTATGCTTGTTTAAGGGTAAAGGTGAGTTGGGGTGCTGCATAAAACCAGAGATTGAAATGAGCACAGATAAAGTTCCTTAAGCCAAATATGGAATAGACAAGAGCTACTCCTTGCTCAACGAAATGGACTCAACACCGCATATTAAACGCCTAAGAATGTACCTGACTCTTAAGTATCTTAAAACCTATGGATTGCTATGTCTCCGAAAGAGAATCAAGCATGTGTACAGGGACATAAACGCAGCAGTGATAGGATTGGAGAGGTTCGGTGAGCAAATGAAGACCCTTTGAAGTCATATTGCATGGTACCCATTCCACGGGTTTCAACTACCCAGGTTTAAGGTATTCTTCCTTCAGCTAAAACATGCATGTGGAACCTAGAGTATGATCAACCATGTGATCGGGAGACGTGTTCAAATATGTCTCAGTTTTCGTACCCTGGTACTCGGGTGCAACATTCCAGACGCTTTACTAACACTCTCCCGACTCGGAGAGTCAGTCCCTTTAACCTCCTGTTTGGCCCAGTTTGCAATTTCTGCGGAAGATGAACAGGAATAGCGAGAACCAATGAGAGACTAGCTGGAGGTGTCTGGACGGGCAAATTTAACTCTCATTTCCCACCAGGAAGAGGAAATAACCAAAGGCTCAGCGTGCCGTGCCGGAACCAGATTAGGGCCTGAAGCCATCCTGCGGTGTTGCGGCCAGCTCACAAGAAAACGAGTTGAAGAAAGGAGCTCAGGGGCACTGTAATTCACAAACCTGCAGAGTTATAAATGACAACTATCGTCCAAAAATATACTGAAGTAAGGCTGCCAAGAGGACTTGAAAGCGGGGCAGAATTGCAGGAAACCGATTTCAGGAGGTAGACTGGAATTGCATTGAAAGCATAGGAAAAGAGGCAGAACGTCCACAATGATGCACTTGGCCAAAAAGGGCGTATGCGTTTTTTCCTGAATATATTCAGGAAAAAACGCATACGCCCTTTTTGGCCAACCAAGCAAGCTTGCAAAGGAAATCTGCACTACAATGAAGTCTCACTTCCCCCCGGTCAAAAGGGCCATCTGAAAAAAGTGTAAAATCCAGAAAGGCAGGACAGGCCATGGAGAACTGGGAGCCTTGTTATGCTGATGGGCGGGATGTAAACTGCCAACAGACACTCGGGAGAAGTGTATGGTGTTTCCTGAAACATCTAAAAAACAAAGCAACAGAGCCTAGGCCACTTCCACTTATGGTCCTATAGCTTAGGGAAATTAAAATCAAAAAGATACAGCCACCCCAATGTTTGGGACGCCTCTGTTTACAAGAACCTCGTTTACCGTACAAGTTCAATATCACAGAAAGTGAAAAATGGATAAAGAACTTGTGGTACTTACGTACAATGCAGTATCACTCAGCAGTGAAATCTATGTCATCAGGCCCGTAGCAGCACAATGAGTGGATTCAGGTACGATGATTCTAACTGAAATAAGTCGCACAGAAAAAGAAACATCATAAGATATCAGTAATACACGGAATGTAAACTTGGCTACACAGGAACTGAATTACAGAACAGAACAGGGTCTCAAATTTAGAAAACCAACTTATGCTTGTTTAAGGGTAAAGGTGAGTTGGGGTGCTGCATAAAACCAGAGATTGAAATGAGCACAGATAAAGTTCCTTAAGCCAAATATGGAATAGACAAGAGCTACTCCTTGCTCAACGAAATGGACTCAACACCGCATATTAAACGCCTAAGAATGTACCTGACTCTTAAGTATCTTAAAACCTATGGATTGCTATGTCTCCGAAAGAGAATCAAGCATGTGTACAGGGACATAAACGCAGCAGTGATAGGATTGGAGAGGTTCGGTGAGCAAATGAAGACCCTTTGAAGTCATATTGCATGGTACCCATTCCACGGGTTTCAACTACCCAGGTTTAAGGTATTCTTCCTTCAGCTAAAACATGCATGTGGAACCTAGAGTATGATCAACCATGTGATCGGGAGACGTGTTCAAATATGTCTCAGTTTTCGTACCCTGGTACTCGGGTGCAACATTCCAGACGCTTTACTAACACTCTCCCGACTCGGAGAGTCAGTCCCTTTAACCTCCTGTTTGGCCCAGTTTGCAATTTCTGCGGAAGATGAACAGGAATAGCGAGAACCAATGAGAGACTAGCTGGAGGTGTCTGGACGGGCAAATTTAACTCTCATTTCCCACCAGGAAGAGGAAATAACCAAAGGCTCAGCGTGCCGTGCCGGAACCACATTAGGGCCTGAAGCAATCCTGCGGTGTTGTGGCCAGCTCACAAGAAAGCGAGTTGAAGAAAGGAGCTCAGGGGCACTGTAATTCACAAACCTGCAGAGTTATAAATGACAGCTATCGTCCAAAAATATACTGAAGTAAGGCTGCCAAGAGGACTTGAAAGCGGGGTAGAATTGCAGGAAACCGATTTCAGGAGGTAGACTGGAATTGCATTGAAAGCATAGGAAAAGAGGCAGAACGTCCACAATGATGCACTTGGCCAAAAAGGGCGTATGTGTTTTTTCCTGAATATATTCAGGAAAAAACGCATACGCCCTTTTTGGCCAACCAAGCAAGCTTGCAAAGGAAATCTGCACTACAATGAAGTCTCACTTCCCCCCGGTCAAAAGGGCCATCTGAAAAAAGTGTAAAATCCAGAAAGGCAGGACAGGCCATGGAGAACTGGGAGCCTTGTTATGCTGATGGGCGGGATGTAAATTGCCAACAGCCACTCGGGAGAAGTGTATGGTGTTTCCTGAAACATCTAAAAAACAAAGCAACAGAGCCTAGGGCACTTCCACTTATGGTCCAATAGCTTAGGGAAATGAAAATCAAAAAGACACAGCCACCCCTAAGTTTGGGACGGCTCTGTTTACAAGAACCTCGTTTACGGTACAAGTTCAATATCGCAGAAAGTGAAAAATGGATGAAGAAGTTGTGGTACTTACGTACAATGCAATATCACTCAGCAATGACCTCTATGTCATCAGGCCCGTAGCAGCATAATGAGTGGATTCAGGTATGATGATTCTATCTGAAAGAAGTCACACAGAAAAAGAAACATCATAAGATATCACTAATACACGGAATGTAAACTTGGCTACACAGGAACTGGATTACAAAACAGAACAGGGTCTCAAATTTAGAAAACCAACTTATGCTTGCTTAAGGGGAAAGGTGAGTTGGGGTGCTGCATAAAACCAGAGATTGAAATGAGCACAGACAAAGTTCCTTAAGCCAAATATGGAATAGACAAGAGCTACTCCTTGCTCAACGAAATGGACTCAACACCCCATATTAAACGCCTAAGAATGTACCTGACTAGTAAGTATCTTAAAACCTATGGATTGCTATGTCTCCGAAAGAGAATCAAGCGTGGGTACAGGGACATAAACGCAGCAGTGATAGGATTGGAGAGGTTCGGTGAGCAAATGAAGACCCTTTGAAGTCATATTGCATGGTACCCATTCCACGGGTCTCAACTCTCCAGGTTTAAGGGATTCTTCCTTCAGCTAAAACATGCATGTGGAACCCAGAGTATGATCAACCGTGTGATCGGGAGACGTCTTCAAATATGTCTCCGTTCTCGTCCCCTGGTACTCGGGTGCAACATTCCAGATGCTTTACTAACACTCTCCCGACTTGGAGAGTCAGTGCCTTTAACCTCCTGTTTGGCCCAGTTTGCAATTTCTGCGGAAGATGAACAGGAATAGGGAGAACCAATGAGAGACTAGCTGGAGGTGTCTGGACGGGCAAATTTAACTCTCATTTCCCACCAGGAAGAGGAATTAACCAAAGGCTCAGCGTGCCGTGCCGGAACCACATTAGGGCCTGAAGCAATCCTGCGGTGTTGCGGCCAGCTCACAAGAAAGCGAGTTGAAGAAAGGAGCTCAGGGGCACTGTAATTCACAAACCTGCAGAGTTATAAATGACAGCTATCGTCCAAAAATATACTGAAGTAAGGCTGCCAAGAGGACTTGAAAGCGGGGCAGAATTGCAGGAAACCGATTTCAGGAGGTAGACTGGAATTGCATTGAAAGCATAGGAAAAGAGGCAGAACGTCCACAATGATGCACTTGGCCAAAAAGGGCGTATGCGTTTTTTCCTGAATATATTCAGGAAAAAACGCATACGCCCTTTTTGGCCAACCAAGCAAGCTTGCAAAGGAAATCTGCACTACAATGAAGTCTCACTTCCCCCCGGTCAAAAGGGCCATCTGAAAAAAGTGTAAAATCCAGAAAGGCAGGACAGGCCATGGAGAACTGGGAGCCTTGTTATGCTGATGGGCGGGATGTAAATTGCCAACAGCCACTCGGGAGAAGTGTATGGTGTTTCCTGAAACATCTAAAAAACAAAGCAACAGAGCCTAGGGCACTTCCACTTATGGTCCTATAGCTTAGGGAAATGAAAATCAAAAAGACACAGCCACCCCAAAGTTTGGGACGGCTCTGTTTACAAGAACCTCGTTTACGGTACAAGTTCAATATCGCAGAAAGTGAAAAATGGATGAAGAAGTTGTGGTACTTACGTACAATGCAATATCACTCAGCAATGACATCTATGTCATCAGGCCCGTAGCAGCATAATGAGTGGATTCAGGTATGATGATTCTAACTGAAAGAAGTCACACAGAAAAAGAAACATCATAAGATATCACTAATACACGGAATGTAAACTTGGCTACACAGGAACTGGATTACAAAACAGAACAGGGTCTCAAATTTAGAAAACCAACTTATGCTTGCTTAAGGGGAAAGGTGAGTTGGGGTGCTGCATAAAACCAGAGATTGAAATGAGCACAGATAAAGTTCCTTAAGCCAAATATGGAATAGACAAGAGCTACTCCTTGCTCAACGAAATGGACTCAACACCCCATATTAAACGCCTAAGAATGTACCTGACTAGTAAGTATCTTAAAACCTATGGATTGCTATGTCTCCGAAAGAGAATCATGCGTGTGTACAGGGGCATAAACGCAGCAGTGATAGGATTGGAGAGGTTCGGTGAGCAAATGAAGACCCTTTGAAGTCATATTGCATGGTACCCATTCCACGGGTCTCAACTCTCCAGGTTTAAGGGATTCTTCCTTCAGCTAAAACATGCATGTGGAACCCAGAGTATGATCAACCGTGTGATCGGGAGACGTGTTCAAATATGTCTCCGTTCTCGTCCCCTGGTACTCGGGTGCAACATTCCAGACGCTTTACTAACACTCTCCCGACTTGGAGAGTCAGTGCCTTTAACCTCCTGTTTGGCCCAGTTTGCAATTTCTGCGGAAGATGAACAGGAATAGGGAGAACCAATGAGAGACTAGCTGGAGGTGTCTGGACGGGCAAATTTAACTCTCATTTCCCACCAGGAAGAGGAATTAACCAAAGGCTCAGCGTGCCCTGCCGGAACCACATTAGGGCCTGAAGCAATCCTGCGGTGTTGCGGCCAGCTCACAAGAAAGCGAGTTGAAGAAAGGAGCTCAGGGGCACTGTAATTCACAAACCTGCAGAGTTATAAATGACAGCTATCGTCCAAAAATATACTGAAGTAAGGCTGCCAAGAGGACTTGAAAGCGGGGCAGAATTGCAGGAAACCGATTTCAGGAGGTAGACTGGAATTGCATTGAAAGCATAGGAAAAGAGGCAGAACGTCCACAATGATGCACTTGGCCAAAAAGGGCGTATGCGTTTTTTCCTGAATATATTCAGGAAAAAACGCATACGCCCTTTTTGGCCAACCAAGCAAGCTTGCAAAGGAAATCTGCACTACAATGAAGTCTCACTTCCCCCCGGTCAAAAGGGCCATCTGAAAAAAGTGTAAAATCCAGAAAGGCAGGACAGGCCATGGAGAACTGGGAGCCTTGTTATGCTGATGGGCGGGATGTAAATTGCCAACAGCCACTCGGGAGAAGTGTATGGTGTTTCCTGAAACATCTAAAAAACAAAGCAACAGAGCCTAGGGCACTTCCACTTATGGTCCAATAGCTTAGGGAAATGAAAATCAAAAAGACACAGCCACCCCAAAGTTTGGGACGGCTCTGTTTACAAGAACCTCGTTTACGGTACAAGTTCAATATCGCAGAAAGTGAAAAATGGATGAAGAAGTTGTGGTACTTACGTACAATGCAATATCACTCAGCAATGACATCTATGTCATCAGGCCCGTAGCAGCATAATGAGTGGATTCAGGTATGATGATTCTAACTGAAAGAAGTCACACAGAAAAAGAAACATCATAAGATATCACTAATACACGGAATGTAAACTTGGCTACACAGGAACTGGATTACAAAACAGAACAGGGTCTCAAATTTAGAAAACCAACTTATGCTTGCTTAAGGGGAAAGGTGAGTTGGGGTGCTGCATAAAACCAGAGATTGAAATGAGCACAGATAAAGTTCCTTAAGCCAAATATGGAATAGACAAGAGCTACTCCTTGCTCAACGAAATGGACTCAACACCCCATATTAAACGCCTAAGAATGTACCTGACTAGTAAGTATCTTAAAACCTATGGATTGCTATGTCTCCGAAAGAGAATCAAGCGTGTGTACAGGGGCATAAACGCAGCAGTGATAGGATTGGAGAGGTTCGGTGAGCAAATGAAGACCCTTTGAAGTCATATTGCATGGTACCCATTCCACGGGTCTCAACTCTCCAGGTTTAAGGGATTCTTCCTTCAGCTAAAACATGCATGTGGAACCCAGAGTATGATCAACCGTGTGATCGGGAGACGTGTTCAAATATGTCTCCGTTCTCGTCCCCTGGTACTCGGGTGCAACATTCCAGACGCTTTACTAACACTCTCCCGACTTGGAGAGTCAGTGCCTTTAACCTCCTGTTTGGCCCAGTTTGCAATTTCTGCGGAAGATGAACAGGAATAGGGAGAACCAATGAGAGACTAGCTGGAGGTGTCTGGACGGGCAAATTTAACTCTCATTTCCCACCAGGAAGAGGAATTAACCAAAGGCTCAGCGTGCCGTGCCGGAACCACATTAGGGCCTGAAGCAATCCTGCGGTGTTGCGGCCAGCTCACAAGAAAGCGAGTTGAAGAAAGGAGCTCAGGGGCACTGTAATTCACAAACCTGCAGAGTTATAAATGACAGCTATCGTCCAAAAATATACTGAAGTAAGGCTGCCAAGAGGACTTGAAAGCGGGGCAGAATTGCAGGAAACCGATTTCAGGAGGTAGACTGGAATTGCATTGAAAGCATAGGAAAAGAGGCAGAACGTCCACAATGATGCACTTGGCCAAAAAGGGCGTATGCGTTTTTTCCTGAATATATTCAGGAAAAAACGCATACGCCCTTTTTGGCCAACCAAGCAAGCTTGCAAAGGAAATCTGCACTACAATGAAGTCTCACTTCCCCCCGGTCAAAAGGGCCATCTGAAAAAAGTGTAAAATCCAGAAAGGCAGGACAGGCCATGGAGAACTGGGAGCCTTGTTATGCTGATGGGCGGGATGTAAATTGCCAACAGCCACTCGGGAGAAGTGTATGGTGTTTCCTGAAACATCTAAAAAACAAAGCAACAGAGCCTAGGGCACTTCCACTTATGGTCCAATAGCTTAGGGAAATGAAAATCAAAAAGACACAGCCACCCCAAAGTTAGGGACGGCTCTGTTTACAAGAACCTCGTTTACGGTACAAGTTCAATATCGCAGAAAGTGAAAAATGGATGAAGAAGTTGTGGTACTTACGTACAATGCAATATCACTCAGCAATGACATCTATGTCATCAGGCCCGTAGCAGCATAATGAGTGGATTCAGGTATGATGATTCTAACTGAAAGAAGTCACACAGAAAAAGAAATATCATAAGATATCACTAATACACGGAATGTAAACTTGGCTACACAGGAACTGGATTACAAAACAGAACAGGGTCTCAAATTTAGAAAACCAACTTATGCTTGCTTAAGGGGAAAGGTGAGTTGGGGTGCTGCATAAAACCAGAGATTGAAATGAGCACAGATAAAGTTCCTTAAGCCAAATATGGAATAGACAAGAGCTACTCCTTGCTCAACGAAATGGACTCAACACCCCATATTAAACGCCTAAGAATGTACCTGACTAGTAAGTATCTTAAAACCTATGGATTGCTATGTCTCCGAAAGAGAATCAAGCGTGTGTACAGGGGCATAAACGCAGCAGTGATAGGATTGGAGAGGTTCGGTGAGCAAATGAAGACCCTTTGAAGTCATATTGCATGGTACCCATTCCACGGGTCTCAACTCTCCAGGTTTAAGGGATTCTTCCTTCAGCTAAAACATGCATGTGGAACCCAGAGTATGATCAACCGTGTGATCGGGAGACGTGTTCAAATATGTCTCCGTTCTCGTGCCCTGGTACTCGGGTGCAACATTCCAGACGCTTTACTAACACTCTCCCGACTTGGAGAGTCAGTGCCTTTAACCTCCTGTTTGGCCCAGTTTGCAATTTCTGTGGAACATGAACAGGAATAGGGAGAACCAATGAGAGACTAGCTGGAGGTGTCTGGACGGGCAAATTTAACTCTCATTTCCCACCAGGAAGAGGAATTAACCAAAGGCTCAGCGTGCCGTGCCGGAACCACATTAGGGCCTGAAGCAATCCTGCGGTGTTG